>NC_057803.1:694433957-694473534 GCF_018294505.1 Triticum aestivum
CCGGTGACTGCCAACCAGAGGTCTCACGACTTCGAATACCCACCGACCACTAGTTTATTACCATTTCTGTCCGTCATATACACGCTGACGGGTGGGCCCTATGGTAATGTGCACTGCTGAATGTGGACCATTTGACTGGTCAATTGATCGTGTTATCAACAAATTACAGAGTTGTATGGTGAGCCAGTGACCGTATGATCACCCTAAAATGTGCTCCTATTTTATTAACACAGTACAGACTCAAACTACCATTTCTTTCTTTCGTATACGGGCTGACAGGTGGGCCCCACGGTTACGCGCCCCGATGGTGCAACACTAGTTGTGCTGTTTGACTGGTCAATTGATTGTGTCATCAACAAAATACGGAGTTGTACGGGTGAGCCAGTGATAGTATAATCCTGACATGTATTTGTTTAACACGGTACAGACGCAAGGGCTCATATATACACACAAGCACTCACCGCTATAAGCGCACGCATGCGAACCCTACCCCTATGAGCACCTTCGAGAGAGTGGGCCAGCATATATGATCTTGAGATTTTAGGAAGTCACCATAGGTGCCTCGTAGTCGAGTGGAACGTCTCCTCCCACTGAACGTACATCGCCGGAAAATACTGAAATAACACAGGATAAATGCGAGCACCGGGACTTTAACCTTGGTGGGCTCGAGAAACCATTGTCCTCTAACCATCCAACCACATGTTGGTTAGCACGACAAAATATATGTGGTGACCGTGATGAGCTTATTCTGAAGTCCAGTGACCATATCGTGCTTTCGCTTCAAATACAATGACTGTAAGTGTCGTCACAAAATACGGAGCACGCATCAAATGCAAAGTCCGTCAGTGTCATCAACAAAATATGGAGACGTATCGTGAGCTAGATACCGTTGTACTATTGTATATGATTATTTTCTTAGTGGCCGATTGTGTGTGTGGTGTGGTGGGCACATCATTTCTAGTTGTGGTGGGTCAACATGAAGAATCATGGGTCGGTTCCATCCTGCGCCACATATAGGTTGGACTGAGACGTGTTATATGGAGACACATGTGGAGGACTCGGCATACAACACGAAGCTACCAGAGTCGCGGAGGACTCTATCCCCACTGGTGATAAGCTGACTATATATGATTTGTAACCCTAGGCCCTTAGTATGTTATACAAGCTTGGGGGCTAGTTCGTCGATAGTATACACACACGCACAATGCCTGGTATTCACGTGTACTTTGTACACACACCTATCACTAATATACAGTACCAGGAGTAGGCTCTTTCTTCAACTGCAAGGGTCCGATCCGAACTAGGGTAAAACTTTGCCTCGTATTACCATCCAGCCTAACAGCCAGGGATATCCTACCGAATGATATGATGAAATCATATCTGCCAACTACTATTAGAGAGGTGTGTCGGGGGGGGGGGCAATGTGTGCGAGAGAGGCCTAAAGATAATGTGTGTGCGGGAGACACGTAGGCACATATATGTGAGTATAGAGGGATAGTAGAGACCGTGCATGTGTATATATGCATGTGACAGAAATAGTGTTTTCCAACTGAGATTAGTGAAAAGAGTGGTACATAGTAGTCAGAAAGAGAGAGAGAGAGAAACAGAGAGAGCATGTGCGTGAGACACCCCGACACCCTGAGAGAGATTGTGAGCATGTGTGAAAGAGAAATGCTGATGCATATAAAGTGTGTGCACTTATGCGTTAGATAGAGAGATATATAATGCGTTTGTGAGAATGGGGCGAGGCATAGTGCATCTACGTGTAAAAGGAAGTTCTACGCATTAAATTAAAATATAAATGGCATTATTATTTTTGGATGAGATCATGAATTTTGCAAAATTGCATATGGACGAAAATCGGTCTATCAGACACCCATACTCTATTGAATTCTAGCATGTGCATGTGTTTATTTCATATTATCGATCAATAGAGTGAGAGCGGTTTGAAATACAGGCAATGGGTGCTTTTGCAATTCATATATAAACATTAATTAGTGCACTCCATGTTGTTAGTGTGAAGCACTTTATAAATTTGTCACTTGCATGGATACATTCCAAATTTCTAGCTACGAAATAAAATACATGTCGAATTCAACATAAAGGGGGTTTCGAAGATTCGAATTCATAGGAAGTGCATTCATCTATTTGAACCCGAGATAATGGTATTTGTAAATCAGATGTAAAAGGGGGCATCAATCTTTGTTGTGAGTTTGAACATGCTATATATATTCATACGCATATCTAACTTTTTTTTGTAACCAAGGAGATTATACCTAGAACCATGCATGAACTGAGGTAAGTTGCATATTTTTTTAATATATACTCGTGTACAATGTATATTAAAATGTACCCCCTCCATTCCAAAATAATGGTAGCTTTAGTATTTTCAAGAGTAAAGATTTGTGAAGTTTGACAAATCCTGAAAGTTCAATTCAAGAGAACCAAAAACGTTAATGATTCTGCTCCCAAATATTGAACGAAGCACCAAATAGGCCTCTGGTAACCCGAAACCGCGCGAGACTAATGTTTTGGTGGTAGGAAATTACTGTCTTGACTCTGGCCCGTGTAGCCTATCGGCCCGATGTCCAAAGGTCTAAACCGGGGTAGGTTTGTAACTTCACCAAGACGCCAGTCTCAACCGCCTCCGAGAAGCATTCATACGCCGTGGGCGCCTAAACACCCATGCGCTCGGCCAAAATCTATCCCGCCCACATTTGGGACACCTGACATGACTGTCCTACCCCCAACCCGCAATATGTCTGAAATTTTAGATGGAGGCAAAGTTTGTAACTTTTCCCAAATTTCAAACAAGTGTGTCGCAAACCGAGACATTGTTCCCCCTTAGTTCCCCGCCTCCCTCCGTTTCCCCATTCATAATCCGTGGGCGCGAAAACGCCCTCTCCACCAGCCGCGAAACCCCAGCCTCCTCCGTCCTCGACCCCATAGCAGCAATCCACCGCCGCCCTCCTCCATCACGCCGGAGCCGGTACCCTGACATCTTTGTCCAACGCAACCGCAACTGGAACGCCCTCAAGGACTTAGCAGTTGAAGCCGAGGCAGAGCTGCCTCCACGACACCGACGCCGACGTGCGCCATACCAGAACCACTCCGACCATGCCGTCCTGCGCCTCACTGCTGCGGCTCCACTGTTGCAACCGTCCACTGCACTGGAGCTGTTCCTGCTATGCCGTTGTTCGTCGCCTCGGATCTGCTTCCCCGCCGCCGACAGACGGCCACCGCACCACACTCAACAACTTGGCCATGGGTTCGTCCAAGGCTGCTCTGTCCTCCACAACTTCTGGTTTCCGGCGAACAACAAGATCATCGGAAAAACAAAAGGAGGACACAACACTGCCAGCAGAAAGAGGTACTCATCTTCCCTTATTCATACAAATCTTACGTTTCCGCTCACACCGTATTCATCCCACGAAAGAAATTAGTTGAGCGCTTCTTACTGCATCTTCTTCGTGATACTAAATGCACAAGGTTCCTCCCTTTTACTATTTCACCTTTGCTAGAGGTCAGTAGCCCGCCTGGATTTCAATTCAGGGTCAGTCAAACCGCAATTAAATAAGCAGCACCCGCTTAGGCGCGCGGAGCACCTAGTCCGCCTGTTCCCCGGGGAAGCGGCGCATCGGTGTCTATCATAGGGGTGTGGAGTGCATGAGCTGCTTGCACCCGATCTGGAGGACGGCGGGGCTTGAATGGATGGCCGGGGGGCGGTGCCGAGCACGGCGGTACAGTGAGGTCGGGGGGAGGGCACAGGCAGGGGAGGAATACTGGGCTGGTGATCGCTGGCGTTTTGAGGAAGATCGTCAACACTGACTGGCTGGAGGTAGATGAAGGCGATCTGCCCGCTCTTTGTACATCGGACGGTGCCGAAAAAATGGACTGACCTATTTGCTTTCAGTGGACTGTTATTTTCATAGAATCCTGTAGTAATTGAGTGTGCCATGTATGTTGTAGAGCTATCATATGTCTCCCGTCATTTATTTCTCACCGACCTGCTATCTGCTACCTTTACACTGTACTAATTGTGCACACACTTCACCCATACTCACACTATTGTTTTTTATGCATGGGTATTTCAGACCTGACGCAGTGTTGATGAATGCAGAAAAGAAAAGACAGAAGTCGCTCCAATGTAATTCGAAGATAAGCAGTAAGTGTTTCAGCGCTCTAATGGGTGCAGTGTTAGCAGTTGGAGACAGTAAATGTAGCTCTGCAGTTGATGATCTCAATTGCCACACACAACCATCCCAGGTGCTTGCTTTAACTTCGCGCTGTCAAATGTGGTTGCATGTTGCATATGGTGTCTAGCTTGTATTGCTTCCAATTTGGTTAAATTGCATCTGCTTACTTTACACATTATACCTTTGATAATGACATGCCTTCCTGTTTTTGATACATACTACATATGTCTATTAACCATGTTCGTACATCAAACTAATGTTCTTTTGTATCCCTCGTTAATCACTTATGATGAGATAGTCACCCGTGTGGGTTACTGTGAGACGCCCTACTCGTTTAAAGAGTGCAGTGTCATCCTCCCCACATGATTCTCATGAAACAGCAAGGCTAAATGAAGATAGTCAACGTAGCTCTCTAGTTGATCACCGCAATTCCCCCACACCACCATCGCAGGTGCTTGCTCTTACTTGGCAGTGTGATATGTGGTTGCATGTTGCATATGGTGTCTACCTTGTAATGCTTCTAATTAGGGTAAATTGCATCTGCTTAGTTAACACATTATACCTGTGAATATGACATGCCTTCCTGTTTTTGGTACATAGTACGTCTTTCTATTAACCATGTTCTTACATCAAACTACTTCTCTTGTGTATCCCTCATCAATGCTCCTAATTTGTTAAATTGCATCTCCTTAGCTTACACATTATACATGTGAATATGACACGCCTTCCTGTTTTTGGTACATACTACATCTGCCTATCACACCATGTTCTTACATCAAACTGCAGTTCTTGTGTATCATGTGTCTATCGCTTATGATGAGACAGTCACGCGTGTGGGTTAATATGAGACGCAATACTCTTATAAAGAATGCAATTTCATGCTATCCACATGATTCTCAAGAAACAGCAAGCCTAAATGAAGATATTGAACGTTACTCTGTACCTGAAGACATCACTGCCCCTACACCACTATCACAGGTGCTTGCTCCAACTTCGCAGTGTGATATGTAGTTGCATGTTGCATACGGTGTCTAGCTTGTAATGTTTCTAATTAGGGTAAATTGCATCTGCTTAGTTTACACACTATACCTGTGAATATGACATGCCTTCCTATTTTTGGTACACACTACATCTATGTGTTAACCTTGTTCTTACATGAAACTACCTCTGTATCCTGCATCAATCACTTATGATGAGTCACCTTTATTCGTTGCATATTGCATATTATTTCTAGCATGTTGCCATGTATTGCTTCTAATTTGGTCAAATACATTTGTTAGGGCACCCTTTTAATTTGGCAGAGTGATATTGGTTTCATCTTTCATATGGTTTCTGGCTTGCATCGATTCTAACAAGTTCAAGCACCTTGTGCTTAGTTTACACTTTATACATCATACATGTCAATATGTCACGCCGTCCTGTTTTTCATACATATTCCATCCTCCTATCATGCGGCTGCCTTACATGAAAGTAGTGTTCGTCAGTATCATGCATCAATAAGTTCTGAAGAGCAAATTTTATTCCTTTTTCTTATGGGTTTGACTTGACAAGGAAAAATCAAGAAAGAGGAAGGAAAAGAGTAAGGGAGGCGATGATGGTGGTCCTCTGCAGCAATGTAAACGGAGCATCTGTATCGATTCTCCTTGTACTGATAGTGCATTACATGGTCCAAGTCTCCACTCCCCTACTCCACCATCCAAGGTGCTTGCTCTAACTTGGCAGTGTGATATCTGGTTGCATGTTGCATATGGTGTCTAGCTCGTATTGCTCCTAATTAGTGTAAACTATATCTGCTTAGCTTACACATGATACATGTGAATATGACACGCTTTCCTGTTTTTGGTACATACTATATCTGTCTATCAGACCATGTTCTTACATGAAACTACTCTTCTTGTGTATCCTGCATCAGTCACTTATGATGGGACACCTTTAAGTTGGCAGTGTGATATTGGTTTGTGTCTTGAATATGATTTCTAGAATGTATTGCTTCTAGTTTGATGAACGCCACCTATGACGAGACAGTTTTAACTTGGCAGAGTGATATTGATTGCACCTTCCATATGGTGTCTTGCAGTGTTTCTAATTTGTTGAAGTGCCTTCTTCTTAGTTACCACATCATAGGTGTGAATATGTCAAGCCGTCCATTTTTTCGTACATACTCCATCCTCGTATCATGACTTTGCCTTTCATCAGAGTAGTGTTCGTCGGTATCATGCATGAATGAGTTCTGAAGAGCGAATGATATTCCTTTTTCTTGTCGGTATGACCTCACAATGCAAAATCAATAAAGCTGAAGGAAATTGGCAAGGCATTAGATGATGGTGGTCCTTCCGAGCAACTGAAATGGAGGTTCTCTACAGATTCTACTCCGCCATCCTCCCAACAAGATTCGCAAGACAACAGAAGGCTAGACAGTCAACGTAGTTGTGTAGATGATGAGCACATCTCCCCTACTCCACCATCACAGGTGCTTGCTCTAACTTGGTACTATTATATGTGGTTGCATGTTGCGTATGATGTCTAGCTTGTATTGCTTCTAACTTTGTTGAATTGCATCTGCTTACTTTACACATAATGCATGTGAATATGACATGTGTTCCTGTTTCTACATCAGACTACTATTCTTGCATATCCCGTATCAGTCACTTATGATAAGGCACGTTTAAGTCGCCATTGTGATATTGGTTGTGTCTTACATATGATTTCTAGCATATACTGCTTCTAATTTGTTGAAACGCCATACAGTTTGAACTTGGCAGAGTGATATTGGTTGCATCTTTCATATGGTGTCTAGCTTGCAGTGCTTCTAATTTGTTGAAATGCATTTTTCTTAGTTACCACATCATAGGTGTGAATATGTCACACCATCTTGTTTTTCATACATATTCCATCCTCGCATCATGTGTTTGTCTTTCACCCGAGTAGCGTTCGTCAGTACCATGCATGAATGAGTTCTGAAGAGCGAATTTTATTCATTTTTCTTATCGGTTTGACTTCACAATGCAAAATCATTACAGCTGAAGGAAATTAGTCCGGCAGTGGATGATGGTGGTCCTTCGGAGCAACTCAAACAGGGGGTCTCTATAGATTCTACTCCGCCATCCTCCCAACAAGATTCGCAAGACAACACAAGGTTGGGCAGTCAACATAGCTGTGTTGATGATGAGCACATCTCCCCTACTCCACCATCACAGGTGCTTGCTCTAACTTGACACTATTATATGTGGTTGCATGTTGCGTATGATGTCTAGCTTGTATTGCTTCTAACTTGAATTGCATCTGCTTACTTTACACATAATGCCTGTGAATATGACACATGTTCTTGTTTCTAGAACATACGTGTACATGATGAGCACATCTCCCCTACTCCACCATCATAGGTGCTTTCTCTTACTTGGAACTGTTATACGTGGTTGTGTTTTCCGTATGATGTCTAGTTTGTATTGCTTCTGATTATGTAGAATTACATGTGTGTAGCTTACAACTTATACCTACAACGATCACTTACCCATAAGACACATTTAACTTGGGACTATGATGTAGGTTGCATCTTGCATTGTCTTCTAGCTTGTACTGCTTCTAATTTCTTGAAATGGCACTTACAATGAGACACTTTTACCTGATAGAGTGATATTGGTTGCATGTTCATATGGTGCCTAGCTTTCATTTCTTATAATTTTGTTGAAATGCCTTCCGCTTACTGTTTTTTCATACATATTCCATCCTCATATCGTACGTGTGAATATGAAATGATGTCTATTTTTGTATATATTCCATCCTCCTATCCCGCGCTTGCCTTACATCAAAGTAGTGTTCATCTGTATCATGCATCAACCAGTTATGCAGAGCTAATTTTATTCATCTTCTTCTGGTTTTGACTTCATAAGGCAATATCAGAAAATAGGAAGGAAAAGAGTAAGTTAGGGGATGTTGGTGGTACTCCGCACTAACGCAAACAGAGACTCTCTAGATTTGCCACTGCTACTGCTAATGAAGTTGAAGTCCCAAGTCTACATGATGAGTTCATCTCCTGCACTCCACCATCGCAGGTGCTTGCTCTAAGTTGACAGTGTGATAATTGGTTTCATGTTGCATATGTTGTCTAGCCTGTATTTCTTCTATTTTGATTAAATTGCACCTGCTGAGTTTATACGTTATACATGTGCATATGACATGGCTTTTTGTGTCTAGAATACACTGCATCTATCTATCATACCATGTTCTTACATCAAAGTACTGTTGTTGTGTATCCCTCATCAGTAACTCATGATTGGATGCTTGTAACACGGCAGTTTGATAGTGGTTGCATCTTGAATTGATTTCTACGTTGTACTGCTTCTAATTTTTCGAATTGCCACTTATGACAAGACACTTTTAACTTGGTAGAGTAATATTGGTTGCATATTGTTGGGGAATGTTGCATAAAATAAAAAATTTCCTACATTCACCAAGATCAATCTATGAATTCATCTAGCAACGAGAGAGGGGAGTGCATCTGCACACCCTTGTAGATCGCGAGCGGAAGCGTTCAAGAGAACGAGGTTGAGGGAGTCGTACTCGTCGTGATCCAAATCACCGAAGATCCTAGCGCCAAACGGACGGCACCTCCACGTTCAACACAGGTACGGTCAGCATGACGTCTCCTCCTTCTTGATCCAGCAAGGGGGAAGGAGAGGTTGATGAAGATCCAGCAGCACGACGGCGTGGTAGTGGATGCAGCAGGGGTCCCGGCAGGGCTTCGCCAAGCGTCTGCTGGAGAGAGAGCTGTAGCAAGGGGGAAGGGAGGCGCCAAGTGCCAGGGTGCGGCTGCCCTACCTCCCCCCTCTATATATAGGGTCCCCAGGGGGGGCGCTGGCCCTAGGAGATGGGATCTCCTAGGGGGGCGGCCAAGGGGGTGCCTTGCCCCCCAAGGCAAGTGGAGGCGCCCCCTCCCTAGGGTTCCCAACCCTAGGCGCAGGGGGGCCCAAGGGGGGCGCACCAGCCCACCAGGGGCTGGTTCCCCTCCCACTTCAGCCCATGGGGCCCTCCGGGATAGGTGGCCCCACCCGGTGGACCCCCGGGACCCTTTCGGTGGTCCCGGTACAATACCGGTGACCCCCGAAACTTTCCCGATGACCGAAACTCGACTTCCCATATATAATTCTTTACCTCCGGACCATTCCGGAACTCCTCGTGACGTCCGGGATCTCATCCGGGACTCCGAACAACTTTAGGTTTGCTGCATACTAATATCTCTACAACCCTAGCGTCACCGAACCTTAAGTGTGTAGACCCTACGGGTTCGGGAGACATGTAGACATGACCGAGACGGCTCTCTGGCCAATAACCAACAGCGGGATCTAGATACCCATGTTGGCTCCCACATGCTCCTCGATGATCTCATCGGATGAACCACGATGTCGAGGATTCAAGCAACCCCGTATACAATTCCCTTTGTCAATCGGTATGTTACTTGCCCGAGATTCGATCGTTGGTATCCCAATACCTCGTTCAATCTCGTTACCGGTAAGTCACTTTACTCGTACCATAATGCATGATCCTGTGACCAGACACTTGGTCACTTTGAGCTTGTTATGATGATGCATTACCGAGTGGGCCCAGAGATACCTCTCCGTCATACGGAGTGACAAATCCCAGTCTCGATCCGTGTCAACCCAACAGACACTTTCGGAGATACCCGTAGTATACCTTTATAGTCACCCAGTTACGTTGTGACGTTTGGTACACCCAAAGCACTCCTACGGTATCCAGGAGTTACAAGATCTCATGGTCTAAGGAAAAGATACTTGACATTGGAAAATCTCTAGCAAACGAACTACATGATCTTGTGCTATGCTTAGGATTGGGTCTTGTCCATCACATCATTCTCCTAATGATGTGATCTCGTTATCAATGACATCTAATGTCCATAGTCAGGAAACCACGACTATTTGTTCATCAATGAGCTAGTCAACTAGAGGCTCACTAGGGACATGTTGTGGTCTATGTATTCACACGTGTATTACGATTTCCGGATAATACAATTATAGCATGAATAAAAGACAATTATCATGAACAAGGAAATATAATAATAATCCTTTTATTATTGCTTCTAGTGCATATTTCCAACAGTCTCCCACTTGCACTAGAGTCAATAATCTAGTTACATTGTGATGAATCGAACACCCATAGAGTTCTGGTGTTGATCATGTTTTGCTCGCGGAAGAGGTTTAGTCAACCGATCTACGACATTCAGATCCGTATGTACTTTGCAAATATCTATGTCTCCATCTTGAACATTTTCACGGATGGAGTTGAAATGGCGCTTGATGTGCCTGGTCTTCTTGTGAAACCTGGGCTCCTTGGCAAGGGCAATAGCTCCAGTGTTGTCACAGAAGAGAGTGATCGGCCCCGACGCATTGGGTATGACTCCTAGGTCGGTGATGAACTCCTTCATCCATATTGCTTCATGCGCTGCCTCCGAGGCTGCCATGTACTCCGCTTCACATGTAGATCCCGCCACGACGCTGCTTGCAACTGCACCAGCTTACTGCTCCACGATTCAACATATACATGTATCCGGTTTGTGACTTAGAGTCATCCAGATCTGTGTCGAAGCTAGCGTTGACGTAACCCTTTACGACGAGCTCTTCGTCACCTCCATAGACGAGAAACATGTCCTTTTTCCTTTTCAGGTACTTCAGGATATTCTTGACCGATGTCTAGTGTTCCTTGCCGGGATTGCTTTGGTACCTTCCTACCAAACTTACGGCAAGGTTTACATCAGGTCTGGTACACAGCATGGCATACATAATAGATCCTATGGCTAAGGCATAGGGGATGACACTCATCTCTTCTTTATCTTCTGCCGTGGTCGGGCATTGAGCTGAGCTCAATCTCACACCTTGCAATACAGGCAAGAACCCATTCTTGGACTGATCCATATTGAACTTCTTCAATATCTTATCAAGGTATGTGCTTTGTGAAAGACCTATGAGGCGTCTCGATCAATCCCTATAGATCTTGATGCCTAATATGTAAGCAGCTTCTCCAAGGTCCTTCATTGAAAAACACTTATTCAAGTAGGCCTTAATGCTGTCCAAAAGTTCTATATCATTTCCCATCAGAAGTATGTCATCTACATATAATATCATTTCTCACTCACTTTCTTGTAAACGCAGGCTTCTCCATAAGTCTGCATAAACCCAAACGCTTTGATCATCTCATCAAAGAGAATGTTCCAACTCCAAGATGCTTGCACCAGCCCATAAATGGATCGCTGGAGCTTGCATACCTTGTTAGCATTCTTAGGGTCGACAAAACCTTCCGGCTGCATCATATACAGTTCTTCCTTAAGATAGCCGTTAAGGAATGCCGTTTTGACGTCCATCTGCCATATCTCATAATCATAGTATGCGGCAATTGCTAACATGATTCGGACGGACTTCAGCTTCACTACGGGAGAGAAAGTCTCATCATAGTCAACCCCTTGAACTTGTCGATAACCCTTAGCAACAAGCCGAGCTTTATAGATTGTAACATTACCATCCGCGTCCGTCTTCTTCTTAAAGATCCATTTATTTTCTATTGCTCGCCGATCATCGGTCAAGTCTGTCAAAGTCCATACTTTGTTTTCATACATGCATTCTATCTCGGATTGCATGGCTTCAAGCCATTTGTTGGAATCTGGGCCCGCCATCGCTTCTTCATAGTTCGAAGGTTCACCGTTGTCTAACAACATGATTTCCAGGACAGGGTTGCCATACCACTCTGGTGTGGAACGTGTCCTTGTGGACCTACGAAGTTCAGTAGCAACTTGATCCGAAGTACCTTGATCATCATCATTAATTTCCTCTCCAGTCGGTGTAGGCACCACAGGAACATTTTCCTGAGCTGCACTTCTTTCCGGTTCAAGAGGTAGTACTTCATCGAGTTCTACTTTCCTCCCACTTACTCCTTTCGAGAGAAACTCTTTTTCCAGAAAGGAACCTTTCTTGGCAACAAAGATCTTGCCTTCGGATCTAAGGTAGAAGGTATACCCAATGGTTTCCTTAGGGTATCCTATGAAGACGCATTTTTCCGACTTGGGTTCGAGCTTTTCAGGTTGAAGTTTCTTGACATAAGCATCGCATCCCCAAACTTTTAGAAATGACAGCTTAGGTTTCTTCCCAAACCATAATTCATACGGTGTCGTCTCAACGGATTTAGACGGAGCCCTATTTAAAGTGAATGTAGCTGTCTCTAGAGCGTATCCCCAAAATGATAGCGGTAAATCGGTAAGAGACATCATAGATCGCACCATATCCAATAGAGTGCGATTACGATGTTCGGACACACCGTTACGCTGAGGTGTTCTAGGCGGCGTGAGTTGTGAAACTATTCCACATTTCCTTAAGTGCGTACCAAATTCGTGACTTAAATATTCTCCTCCACGATCTGATCATAAGAACTTTATCTTTCAGTCACGTTGATTCTCTACCTCATTCTGAAATTCCTTGAACTTTTCAAAGGTCTCAGACTTGTGTTTCATCAAGTAGACATACCCATATCTACTCAAGTCATCAGTGAGAGTGAGAACATAATGATATCCTCCGCGAGCCTCAACGCTCATTGGACCGCACACATCGGTGTGTATGATTTCCAATAAGTAGGTTGATCGCTCCATTGTTCCGGAGAACGGAGTCTTGGTCATTTTGCCCATGAGGCATGGTTCGCATGTGTCAAATGATTCATAATCGAGAGACTCTAAAAGTCCATCAGCATGGAGCTTCTTCATGTGCTTGACACCAATGTGACCAAGGCGGCAGTGCCACAAGTATGTGGGACTATCATTATCAACTTTACATCTTTTGGTATTCACACTATGAATATGTGTAACATTACGTTCGAGATTCATTAAGAATAAACCATTGACCATCGGGGCATGACCATAAAACATATCTCTCATATAAATAGAACAACCATTATTCTCGGATTTAAATGAGTAGCCATCTCATATTAAACGAGATCCAGATACAATGTTCATGCTCAAACTTGGCACTAAATAAAAATTATTGAGGTTTAAAACTAATCCCGTAGGTAAATGCAGAGGTAGCGTGCCGCCGGCGATCACATCGACCTTGGAACCATTCCCGATGCGCATCGTCTCCTCGTCCTTCGCCAGTCTCCGCTTATTCCGTAGCTCATGCTTTGAGTTACAAATATGAGCAACGGCACCGATATCAAATACCTAGGAGCTACTACGAGCACTGGTAAGGTACACATCAATTACATGTATATCACATATACCTTTAGTGTTGCCGGCCTTCTTGTCCGCTAAGTATTTGGGGCAGTTCTGCTTCCTGTGACCCTTCCCTTTGCAATAAAAGCACTCAGTTTCAGGCTTGGGTCCATTCTTTGACTTCTTCCCGGCAACTGGCTTACCGGGCGCGGCAACATCCTTGCCATCCTTCTTGAAGTTCTTCTTACCCTTGCCTTTCTTGAACTTGGTGGTTTTATTGACCATCAACACTTGATGTTCCTTTTTGATTTCTACCTCTGCTGACTTCAGCATTGAAAATACTTCAGGAATAGTTTTCACCATCCCCTGCATATTGTAGTTCATCACAAAGCTCTTGTAGCTCGGTGGGAGCGACTGAAGGATTCTGTCAATGATCGCCTCGTCCGGGAGGTTAATGTCCAGCTGGGACAGGCGGTTGTGCAACCCAGACATTTTGAGTATGTGCTCACTGAAAGAACTATTTTCCTCCATCTTACAACTATAGAACTTGTCTGAGACTTCATATCTCTCGACCCGGGCGTGAGCTTGGAAAACCATTTTCAGCTCCTCGAACATCTCATATGCTCCGTGTTGCTCAAAACGCTTTTGGAGCCCCTGTTCTAAGCTGTAAAGCATGCCGCACTGAACGGGGGAGTAATCATCAGCACGTGTCTGCCAAACGTTCAAATCGTCTTGCAGTGCTGGGAGAGCAGGTGGGTCACCTAACGGTGCTTCAAGGACATATGCTTTCTTGGCAGCTATGAGGATGATCCTCAGGTTCCGGACCCAGTCCGTATAGTTGCTGCCATCATCTTTCAGCTTGGTTTTCTCTAGGAACGCGTTGAAGTTCATGTTCACATGAGTGTTGGCCATTTGATCTACAAGACATTTTTGCAAAGATTTTAGACTAAGTTCATGATAATTAAGTTCATCTAATCAAATTATTTAATGAACTGCCACTCAGATTAGACATCCCTCTAGTCATCTAAGTGTTACATGATCCGAGTCGACTAGGCCGTGTCCGATCATCACGTGAGACGGACTAGTCATCATCGATGAACATCTTCATGTTGATCGTATCTTCCATACGACTCATGTTCGACCTTTTGGTCTCTGTGTTTCGAGGCCATGTCTGTACATGCTAGGCTCGTCAAGTTAACCTAAGTGTTTTGCATGTGTAAATCTGTCTTACACCCGTTGTATGTGAACTTTAGAATCTATCACACCTGATCATCACGTGGTGCTTCGAAACCATGAACTGTCGCAACGGCGCACAGTTAGGGCGAACACTTTCTTGAAATTATTATGAGGGATCATCTTATTTACTACCGTCGTTCTAAGTAAACAAGATGCAAAAACATGATAAAAATCACATGCAATCAAATAGTAGTGACATGATATGGCCAATATCATATAGCTCTTTTGATCTCCATCTTCTGGGCTCCATGATCATCTTCATCACTGGCATGACACCATGATCTCCATCATCATGATCTCCATCATCGTGTCTCCATGAAGTTGCTCGCCAACTATTACTTCTACTACTATAGCTAACGGTTTAGCAATAAAGTAAAGTAATTACATGGCGTTAAATCATTGACACGCAGGTCATACAATAATTAAGACAACTCCTATGGCTCCTGCCGGTTGTCATACTCATTGACATGCAAGTCGTGATTCCTATTACAAGAACATGATCTCATACATCACAATATATCATTCATCATTCATCACAACTTTTGGCCATATCATATCACAAAGCAATTGCTGCAAAAACAAGTTAGACGTCCTCTAATTGTTGTTGCATCTTTTACGTGGCTACAATAGGGTTCTAGCAAGAACTTTTTCTTACCTACGAAAAAAGCCACAATGTGATTTGTCAACTTCTATTTACCCTTCATTAGGACCCTTTTCATCGAATCCGCTTCAACTAAAGTGGGAGAGACAGACACTCGCTAGCCACCTTATGCAACTAGTGCATGTTAGTCGGTGGAACCTGTCTCACGTAAGCGTACGTGTAAGGTCGGTCCGGGCTGCTTCATTCCACAATATCGCTGAAGCAAAATAAGACTAGTAGTGGCAAGAAAGTTGACAACATCTACGCCCACAATAGATTTGTGTTCTACTCGTGCAAAGAGAACTACGCATAGACCTAGCTCATGATGCCACTATTGGGAAACGTTGCATAAAATAAAAAATTTCCTATGTTCACCAAGATCTATGAGTTCATCTAGCAACGAGAGAGGGGAGTGCATCTACATACCCTTGTAGATCGCGAGCGGAAGCGTTCAAGAGAACGAGGTTGAGGGAGTCATACTCGTCGTGATCCAAATCACCAGAGATCCTAGCGCCGAACGGATGGCACCTCCGCGTTCAACACACGTACGGTCAGCGTGATGTCTCCTCCTTCTTGATCCAGCAAGGGGGAAGGAGAGGTTGATGAAGATCCAGCAGCACGACGGCGTGGTGGTGGATGCAGCAGGGATCCCGGCAGGGCTTCGCCAAGCGTCTGCGGGAGAGAGAGGTGTAGCAAGTGGGAAGGGAGGCGCCAAGTGCCAGGGTGCAGCTGCCCTCCCTCCCCCCTCTATATATAGGGTCCCCAGGGGGGCGCCGGCCCTAGGAGATGGGATCTCCTAGGGGGGCGGCGGCCAAGGGGGTGCCTTGCCCCCCAAGGCAAGTGGAGGCGCCCCCTCCCTAGGGTTCCCAACCCTAGGCGCAGGGGGCCCAAGGGGGGCGCACCAGCCCACCAGGGGCTGGTTCCCCTCCCACTTCAGCCCATGGGGCCCTCCGGGATAGGTGGCCCCACCCGGTGGACCCCCAGGACCCTTCCGGTGGTTCTGGTACAATACCGGTGACCCCCAAAACTTTCCCGATGGACGAAACTCGACTTCCCATATATAATTCTTTACCTCCGGACCATTCCGGAACTCCTCGTGACATCCGGGATCTCATCCGGGACTCCGAACAACTTTCGGTTTGCTGCATACTAATATCTCTACAACCCTAGTGTCACTGAACCTTAAGTGTGTAGACCCTACGGGTTCGGGAGACACGTAGACATGACCGAGACGGCTCTCCGGCCAATAACCAGCAGCGGGATATGGATACCCATGTTGGCTCCCACATGCTCCTCGATGATCTCATCGGATGAACCACGATGTCGAGGATTCAGGCAACCCCGTATACAATTCCCTTTGTCAATCGGTATGTTACTTGCCCGAGATTCGATCGTCGGTATCCCAATACCTCATTCAATCTCGTTACCGGTAAGTTACTTTACTCGTACCATAATGCATGATCCTGTGACTAGACACTTGGTCACTTTGAGCTCGTTATGATGATGCATTACCGAGTGGGCCCAGAGATACCTCTCCGTCATACGGAGTGACAAATCCCAGTCACGATCCGTGTCAACCCAACAGACACTTTCGGAGATACCCGTAGTATACCTTTATAGTCACCCAGTTACGTTGTGACGTTTGGTACACCCAAAGCACTCCTACGGTATCCGGGAGTTACACGATCTCATGGTCTAAGGAAAAGATACTTGACATTGGAAAAGCTCTAGCAAACGAACTACACGATCTTGTGCTATGCTTAGGATTGGGTCTTGTCCATCACATCATTCTCCTAATGATGTGATCCCGTTATCAATGACATCCAATGTCCATAGTCAGGAAACCATGACTATCTGTTGATCAACGAGCTAGTCAACTAGAGGCTCACTAGGGACGTGTTGTGCTCTATGTATTCACACGTGTATTACGATTTCCGGATAATACAATTATAGCATGAATAAAAGACAATTATCATGAACAAGGAAATATAATAATAATCCTTTTATTATTTCCTCTAGGGCATATTTCCAACACATATTTCATATGGTGTCTAGCTTGCATTACTTCTATTTTCTTGAAAATCCTTCTGCTTAGTTTGCACATCGTAGCTGTGAATATGTCATGCCGTCCTGTTTTTCTTACATATTCCATCCTCATATGGTTGTCTTACATCAAAGTATTGCTTGTCTGTATCATGCATCAATGAGTTCTGAAGAGTGATTTTATTCTTTTGTGTTGTGGGTACAGCTTGACATGGCAAAGTCAAAAAAGAGCAAGGAAAATAATATAGTAGGGAGTGTTGTTACTCGTCGGGTGAAACGGAAAAGGATCTGCCGTCGAGATTCTGCTGGTACTTCAACTGTACCAGCATCTCAACCAGTTACTCGTTCGTTTGTTCTGGAACTAGCCAGTTCCCAAGCTGCCTTCACACCTAACACTACTTCCGAAGCACTGCTGACACAACAGGACTTGGCAAGATCAGATGAACCTCATGAGCATCAACACCAAGAGGGTACCTGACCGAGTCAAGTTGTAGTTGCATGCTCCTTTATATGTACTCTCACAGTTTGATGTACACTAACACTTTCCATATTCGTTGTTGAACTAGCACCACGGCGCAAGCGGAAACAGACATCAGGGATAATGCTTGACAGATTAACAAAATCTAAAAGAGGAAGAATGGAGATCCATTTTGAGGCAGGTTTAAAAAGGCCACGTGATGCTACAGAGAAAGCCAAGTTAGTATCAGAGGCAGTCGTTGCCGTTAGGTGTCATAAGCGTATCCTCCCAACGTGGATCCAGTACAGGAATGAGAAAGACAATACCCAGTTTAACACCTTCCTTGACCATTTATCCGTAAGTAATGTTATTCATCGCAATTAGTAATATTGTCTTGCTCTGTCCCATACTTTCTAGCTTCCTCCTAATAAGACTCACATTCTTTTTTCAACAGATGAGGTTCAAGTTGGATCTAAAAGATGATGCAACTAAACAAGCATGCACTCATGTTTTTCAGTCTGCTCTGCGACAGTATCGGTACCACCTTAGAAAATCTCACTTTGAAGGCAAGGCTAACAATGAAATCGCCCAAACATCTCCAGTGGAATATATTACAGATGAAGACTGGACCACCCTCGTTAAATACTGGTCTGATCCAAAGTATCAGGTAGGCTATATGTATTTGATCAGACCACATATTGAACTTGTATTTATGTATGTGCCTTACAAGTGTATCTTCTTCTAGGCTAGCTGTTTGAAGAACAAAACCAACCGTTCTAAAGTGAAATTCCAACAGACAACAGGATCTCGTAGCTATATTGCACACTGCGAGGCTCTTGTAAATAGCTGCTACTTCCTTCTTTTTTGTGACATATTATCGTATCTATATTGACTTGTTCCAAATACAGGGAAAGCCCGTGTGGACCAAAAAGAACCTGAACCGAATGCAGTGCAAATCTTCAAGGATTGCCACACCAGCAAGATGAAGGGCATGAGCACACCAGTTCAAGCCGCTGTTGTAAGTCCTTACTCCTCCTGCCTTGAACTGATTGGTATTGTGATGTGTTCATTTAACTACTTGGTTTGCAGCCAATGTCAGTTACTCTGTTCACTTTTATACACAGTTTTCTTAACGTATCATTTCACCTTACATGGTTTAAAAGAGATGAAGGATATTCTTTTGGTCTTGATCTGTAATCTAGTTGTTATGTTCACATGCGCACACAATGATAAAATAGTATGTTTGTTTTATATCTGTTTGCCCATGATATGAATGAAGTCATACTATGTTCATCCTACTTTAAACCATGTCTCTTTATCCTTAGATGTCAACAAATGTGAGGAAATAGACAATACAGTAGGCATGCTACATGGGCATATGTTCCGAAAGTGATTTTATTATGTAGTTGGCACTACAATACATGCTAATGTATTACAGTAGTTCACCAAAATAAGTTATGTATAAACTTTTAACCTACTTTGTTTGTTTTTGTCTCATTAGTAACTCACTGGTACACTAATCTACAAGTTCAAACTTTCAGGAAGCTATGGAACAAATGATTGAACAGCCACAACCACCTGAAGGTGACGAGGCTACTACAGGCACAATGTCACCTCTTGTTGTAGTGCATCAGTATCTCTCCACTAACAGTGCAAAAAGCACCTTCCTGCGTAATTCTGGGTTGGTTGTCAAGGTAACCTCGTCCAAATCGCCTACTGAACAAAATCTTCCTGCTAGACAAAGTGATATATCTGTACTCCAGACACAAGTCCAATCCCTAATGGACGTTGTTTCGGAAACAAGAATAGTGGTTGAGAAATGTCGTCAAGATGTGAATGGTTTTCAAACCAGACTATCAGACAGTTGCTTCGTTGTTGAAGAGCAATGGCGGAAAAAAGGTGGAGATCGTGCTGCTCCATCAGATTCTACAGCCTGAAACATTAGCACTCAGGTCAAATGATTTGTGCTTCTATACATCTGATGGTGCTTTTATCTGGAAGGACGGTAAACTTTATGCCAACAGGCCTTTTGTTGTATGATTGGAATTTATTTTGTTGTGATACAACATTTATGATGCTGCCACAGGCTGCAGTACTTATGATGCTATTTTTGTATAGTGTAGGTTTACCTTAGTAATGTATTCGGACGAAAGCTTCGTAGGAGCCCAATATGCCAACATTCGTCGGGCCCATTCCAATTGGGCTAAAAACGATTACGGGCCGAAATTGGCATGTAGCCCACTAAAAATATCTGGGCTTAAATTAGCATAAGCTTTCAAAATTTTCTGGTAGGCCTGTGCCCATAGTGGGCCTTTAACAGGCCTAAACATAATTTGGGCCCTCAGTAAAAATAGGCCGTTTACAGGTGTAAATATCTCGAGCCCATAAAAAACATGGGCCTTTAATAGACCAAAAGTGAGATTGGGCCCTGATTGTGCCACATAACCCACTGGACTTAGCAGGCCGGGTGGCCCATTTATGCTGCGGATATTTGATAGGCCGAAATTCGGACGGGCCGTAAATGCGCCGACCTAATACACGGGCCTTTAACAGGCCGGAACTTTGCTCGGGCTAGATTATCGTCATTTTTATATGGGTCGTTAATGGGCCCGATATGACGTTGGGCCACATAGGGCCCATGGTTTACATCCGGCGTTAATAGGCCAAAAATGACAACAGGCCGAAAGTGGCCCAAATCTATAGTGGGCTTCTTACAGGCCGAATGACAAACATGGCCGAATATGACCCAAATCCTTCACGGTCGTTTATGGGCCGAAAGTTTTGATGGCCTGTAAATGGGCCCAAATGAAGCCGGACCTTTAACAGGCCGGAAATACACCGGGCCGTAATTCCGCCCAATTACTTAGCGGACTATTAACGGGCCAGAAGTGACTATGGGCCGCATTGATGACAAGTTTAGACCAGGCCGTTGACGGGCCGATTTGACAGAGAATGTTGGGCCTTTAGCTGGGCCGGCCCATTATGGTTTGCAGAATCTTGTGGGCCTTTAACTGGGCCGGCCCATTATGGTCCGCAAAATCTTGTGGGCCTTTAGCTAGGCTGGCCCATTATGGCCCTCTAAATTTTGTGGGCCTTTAGCTGGGTCGGCCCATTATGGTCCGCTAAATCTTATGGGCCTTCGGTTGGGCCGGCCCATTTAAACTTTGTGGGCCACTTTTGGGTCGGTCCACATGTCAACATATCATAGGCCCATCTCGACCGTTGGATGAGTGACACCTATGCCAACGCGGAGCTGACACATGGATTCGTCAGCCAATGAGAATTTTACACGTGGAAAATCGGCATTGGTCGTGGCTATTAACGGGTTATCGGATCCAAAATCTGACCCGATAGCTCAACGGCGTTCCGTTATGGTGGATGCCACGTGTCGGTCACCCTTGACGAAAGCACTTCTGTGGCGCGCGATTTATCGTCATGGAAGTGGACACTTCCGTGATGATAATTTTGGTCATGTCATGGAACACTTCTACGACAGCACAGGTACAACTATCTTGATTCTGTCATAAATTTGTCATGGATGTGCATGCATGACAAAAAACGCGACCTACTGTGACAAACACGTATCATCACGGAAGTGTATTTTTTTTGTAGTGAATTCCCTTTGCATTTGGACTATGAATTAGTCAGTTGCTTCTATAATCCGATATCCTTGCATTCTTTCTACTTCTGGTTGAGTACTGATGCTCACATCAGATCCCTTGTGAACCACTAGATCCTTTGTGGGGTTCTATCCGACAGCGTCCTTCATATACAGTAACCTTGTGAGCTTTTCCTTGGATACATAATGCCTTTGGTAAATTGTATCTTCTGCTTCCTCAACCATGCTCTACTCTCGGGATTGAGTTATTTACTCATGAAGTTTGTGGTATATGTTCCTCAGATGCCCAGATGGGTTGAATCTTTGTCTTACCTAAATCCGTGTGAACCCGAAGATTATGCGAGTTATATCTACTGGTGTTTCTTCGGATAAATTTTCAATTCTACAACTTCTTCGAACGCGAGAGGTGAATGGAAAGTTGTGCATTAGAGAAGTGGGAGTCTACCTTGAACCTTTGTGTTCATGCCCATGGACCATATGTGGAACTTACCATGGAAGTTTCTTGTAATAATAATCCCCTTGTGATGAGTTCATATTGTATCTATGCTTGGTCCTTGGCAACCGTGGTTCCGACCATGACTGTTATCCTTCGATTACATTTCTAGGACGAGTTCAAGTACTTAACTTCTTCAGATCATTTCACCTGTCAAGACTCTACTTTGATCCACCTTCGAGTGTTACCCTCTGGTATCTCGAGAATATCACGGAACTACATAACTTCTTATGAGTTTTTCTTCAACTATTATTCTCGTCGATTCATATTTTCCACGGGTTCTGAGTTGTTAGACACTCGAGAACATCGGTAATTGATTCAGGTCTCCATTGCTTTGTTTAACCTTTCTTGTAACCTAACATATCTGAGCAGTGATAATTCCCTGCTTATGTAAACACCTCGGTGTACGAACTCTGTCAGTAAGACCTTGTTACCATTGTTGATGACATTCCGGTAGCCATCGATGGACGAGAACTTTGCCTATTGGTCCGCCTCGTCTTAACGAGCAGGAAAATGGTTCTCTTCGTCCCTCACCCTTGGTACCAACGTTGTTGCCAACTTAACTGACAGGCTATCCTCTGACCTGCCTTGCTATCATCATCGTGCAAAATGATTAGTGCCTTCCTGGTATTAACCCACATGGTGGGCCCATAACCCACAATTCCACAGGATCGAAACTTGACTCTCATGTACATCCCAGTTTTCTAAGTTATTCCTCGCACTTGGCTTCGTATGTAAATCACGAGCTACCTTCCTAGCAATTTATTCTGGTATCAGACGCAATGCTCTTTCCCATTGCTCTGAACCCCTTTCACCCTCTGTTTTAGACCTCGAACGATTGTCTATCTGCTTGAAACTTCTTATGGTACCTTCTTGCTCTCGACGACTCTCTTGAATTTCAACTCGAGAGATGCCTCTATGCCACGTTCACTTAAATAGCCCCCAGGCACCTATCTCGTGTTAATCTCCGTCCTTCGAGAGTCTTCCCCCTATTTAACCCCTTAAATCTCGGGACGATATTTCTTGTAGTGGAGGAGATTTGTGACACCCGGATAATTATGCTTTAGTAATCCTCTGCTAATGATGTCACATCACCATGATTTCTATTATTAAACTCTCCTAGATTCGAAACCGGTTCAAATTCAAGTTTAAATTGAAGTCAATCTATAAAAGTTTTCAATTGTCAAAAATAAAATGTTTATCATGTGGCAAATATTCATTTGTTAATATTGGTGGTCAACCAACATTTTGGAAAGTGTTTAAATGCCTTAAGGTAATTAAAACAGTGGCCTAAACTATAATTTAATTGCTTTTCAAGTTATAAAAATACTAAACCAATTTATTTTGGGTCCAAGCTAAATATGGTAGTGGCCTATTTAATATACTAATTTAGGTGCAATATTTTCTTTTATAAAACTGGGAATAAAAAGAAACTACAACAAATTAGAAGTCAAATAAAAGCAAAACAAAGTTAAAAAATGAAAAGGGGGAAGCCCCCTGCTCTCCTGGGCCTAGCCCACCTGGGTCGGCTCAGCGGCCCACCTTCCTCGATCATCTCCCTCCCACCACTGTTCGACCGGCCGGGGCGCCAACGTTCGCCGCGGACCGCCTCGCCGTCCCCATCGACGAGGGGATAAGGCCACCCCGTGCCTCCTCGTTCCTCCCCCTCGCCCCCTCGATCCCCTCTCCCACGCCCACTTGCTCCCCTCTCCCTCTGGCCTCCCCCTCCTCCAGATCCCATCCTCCCGAGCGTGGTCACCACCGTTCCACGCACTCCACCACGGCCACCGACGCCCCCGCATCCATCCGTCAGTCCGCGAGCTCCGCCTCGGGCTCTCCTTCCTCTCGGTCAAGCTGCACGACCTGGACCGGCCCCGAGCTCCGCCATTGACCCCACCTTCAACTCGAGACCCGGCGACGTTCGCTGCTGATTCCGTCGCCATCGACCCTCACCAAGCCCACTATCGTCCCTTGCAGCTCTGCTGTGAGCTCCCCTTCCCCTCCGCCCTCTTCTCCTCGTAGCTCCGTGACCGTAGTCGTCGTCCCCGCCGTGACCGGAGCTTTTCATCGCCGTTGCCGGCGACCGAGACCCGCTCGGCCTCTCCGCGGTCACCCCGCGCCGGGCCGCGCCTCGCACATCGCCCCGCCGTCGCTTGCCCCCCCCTCCTGTTATGCTGGCCCACCGTGACCGTGGCCCTCTCCGGCTGGCCGTGCCGTGGCCACGGCCCCGTCGGCGCTCGCTGCCGCCCTCTTCCCTCCCCACGCGCGGTTGCGGCCGCCCCGTGCCCGCTCGCCGCCGGCCCCAACCCACGCATTGCCGCGCCTGCTCCGGCCGGCCATGGCCGCCGGCCGCGCCCTCTTGTCGCGCCGTGCCGGCGCCCCCACTGGCCTCTTCAAGGCCACGGCCTCGCCCGGGCGTACCACCCGCACCCACTTAGCCGCGCGCCCGCTATGGCCCTGGGCCACTAGCCTATGGGCCCCACGCCCCTGTAGTTTGAAAAAAAGGGGATAAAAATAATATATTAATAATAAACTAATTAATTAGTTGATTAAATAAATTAAAATGGTTTAGTTAAACTAACTAATAAGTTAGCCTAATTAATCAAGTAATTAGTTAGGTGACTCAATGACAGGGGGGCCCACCCCTTGTTGACTAGTCAACTGGGACCCCCAGGCCCACCTGTCAGCCACTTGGGTACACTTTTGTGTACAATGTGCTGGGTGCGCCTAGCATTTTAGCATTTATTTTCGAATTAAATTAAATTGCAGAATATGTTTAAAACTTTGAAAAATCATAGAAATTAATCCGTAGCTCGGATGAAAAAAAAATTACCATGAAAGTTGCTCAGAACGACGAGACGAATCGGAATACGCTCTTTGGTCATCTGTCACACGTCCCTAGCATAGCAAACATCAAACTTTTCCCCTTCGGTCTGTCTGTCCGGAAATGCCAAACTTCGGGAAAACAGTCCCGGATGTTGTTCCCCTTTACCGGTATCATGTAGCACTGCGTTAGAACACCTCTAGCATCGCTTATTGTCATGTTATGCATATGTTTGCGTGTATTTACTATTTCTTCCCCCTCTTCTCTCCGGTAGACCCTAAGACCACTGCTGATGCCACTGTGATCGACTACGTCACCGATGACCCTCCTTGTCTGAGCAACCAGGCAAGCCCCCCCCCCTTTTGATCATCCCGATATAGCCCATTCTATTCTCTCATGCTTGCATTAGATTTTGATACTATTATTGTTCGCTCCTATTCTGATGCATAGCCTGCTTTTGTACCTGCTATTCTTACCTACCTGCTTATCCTAAATGGCTTAGTATAGGTTGGCTAGTGATCCATCAGTGACCCCCACTTGTCCTTGTTGCCCCTGCTTCATTCCGACGACTTGATCAATGTGATCGATGACCAAAGCCTGACACCTCACATCACATCATGCCCCTTTTGTTGCTCGACTCTGCAGAGCTACTATCGAGTGCCGAGGGTGATCCCACATAACGCACTCCTGGTAATAATTATGTAGTGTAGCTATTCGATCATGGTCATCGAGGGTGATTTCCTCTTTCACCATTCCCGATATGGCCCTGTCGTTCAACACCTCAAGTGTGAACTCGAGGGTGGTTCCTCTTATGTTCACCTTGATTATTACATTGAGTGGAATCCACCAGGGGTGATTCCTTGGGTTTTCCCCTTGATGTCTGGACACACAGTTTCCTTGACTTTACTTGAGACCTTTGTTGAAGTCGGGTCGGCCCTGAGGGGTACCCGCGAGTTGATGTGAAAGTCGGGCGGGCCCGTTGAGCACCCGCGAGTTTTCCACGTGGCACGGCCGGGCAGTCTGGGCCCTTGCCGTAAGTCCATGAGATGGGGCGATAGGGTCACCTTATCGTGAGTCTCTGCTCGTTTCCGCGAGCCCCCAATGCACTAACAGGTTTGGGTATTTGTTCTGAGTTGGCCCCTGGCCTTTACGCACTAACCACGACGCGAGAATAGATATGAGCCTCGACATCATAGTATCAGCCAAAGTTTTATTAGACGTCCAGTTCAGCAGTGCGGCACGGTCGGATCGTGCTGGCCATCGGATGCAGTGCTGGTATTCACCCTGCATGCAACGACCCGGAGTGCTGCGGGCGATGGGCCCAAGACCCCGGAGCGCTTAGGATGTAGACCGGCGGGGACCTCTCTGCTGACCCTAGGTAGGGTTGCGACGTGTTGATCTTCCTAGGCTGGGCATTGACCCCAGAAAGGCGTCCAGCCAGAGTGATCGAGCGTGTTGGGTAACGTGGTGCACCCCTGCAGGGAAGGTATATATCGTGTCCACGGTAATGGACGTTCAGACTTGTATCCTGATCTTATACAACTAGAAATGGATACTTGATATGTGATGGATATGTGGCTCCGGGATTGCTTTCTTGTAGGGAGTCGAGGAAGGATCTCTTGGCGTTGATACTACAACATGCTTGTTAATTATAAACTGCTACTCTCTACTCTTCTTCATGCTGCAAGATGCTTGGAGATGCTTGAAGATGCTAGTCTTTGATAGTCTAGGCCTTCCCCCTCTATTCTGGCATTCTGCAGTTCAGTCCACAGATACAACCCTTCCATTTGATACCAATGCATACATAGTATAGATCTGATGATTGCGAGTACTTTGGATGAGTACTCACATTTGCTTTGCTACCCCTATTCCCCCTTCTTTCTTCTTTCCGATTGATGCAACCAGATGGTGGATCCTTGGAGCCAGATGCTGCTACGTCTTTAGCTTGCGTTGGTTTTCCCCGAAGAGGAGAGGATGATGCAGCACAGTAGCGTAAGTATTTCCCTCGGTTTTTGAGAACCAAGGTATCAATCCAGTAGGAGGTCACGCGCAAGTCCCTCGTACCTGCACAAAATGATAGCTACTCGCAACCAACGCGATTAGGGGTTGTCAATCCCTTCACGGTCACTTACGAGAGTGAGATCTGATAGAGATAATATTTTTGGTATTTTTGGTATAAAGATGCAAAGTAAAAAGTAAAAGCAAAGCAAGTAAATAAAGCGATGGAGATTAATATGATGAGAATAGACCCGGGGGCCATAGGTTTCACTAGTGGCTTCTCTCGCACTACTACAAAAAGGGCTATAGATGGAATACCCACTAATGGCGCACCTGTGATGTGGTGCGCCATTACTATACTCTAATGGCGCACCATGTCTCGGTGCGCCATTAGTAATATATTACTAATGGCGCACCTGGTGTGTGGTGCGCCATTAGTAGTTTTGAAAAAAAACATAAAAAAATTGTTACTAATGGCGCACCATTGTATAGGGCGCCATTACTAATTGACATAGTAATGGCGCACCACATCCGTCGTGCGCCATTACTAGTTTTGAAAAAAAAGTAAAAAAGAAATTGTTACTAATGGCGCACCATGTCTCGGTGCGCCATTACTCCATTACTAGTTATAACTAGTAATGGCGCACTGTCCACTGGTGCGCCATTACTAAGTTTTTTTCAAAAAAAATTCAAAAAAATATCAATTTTTTTTATTTTTTTTCGAAACTAGTAAAGGCGCACCGTGGGTGTGGTGCGTCATTACTAGTTTGCCCCAACACCGAATGCACCCCCCCCCCTCGTGGATCGCCTTTTCAGTTTTGGAAAAAATAAAAGAAAATGATGGAAATGTCAAAAAAATAAAAGAAAATAAGTTTCCCTTGTGATATGTGCTCTAGTTGTTGGGAAAATTTATAAATATGAATTTCGACTTTATTTGCAAAATCTCTCTGGAAATTTGTAAAATGGGCATAACTTTTGCATACGAACTCGGATGAAAAAGTTTTTTATATGAAAAATCATCTACTCGAAAAGTTACATCCAAATTTAATTTGGGGAACCCCGTTAAACATTTTCAAAATCCCCAAAAACCTAACAGAAAAAAGTTATGGGGCTTTCAAGATCTAGAGGCAAAAAAATTCAAAAAATTTCAAACTTACTAGTCGCGCACCGTGGATGTGGTGCGCCACTAGTAACAGAAAAGAAAATTGGTTTTGAATTTTTTTTTCAAAAGATGATACGTAATATGACCGGGAAGTTTGAAATATTTTTCAAAATTTCATCATAGTCATGAACATGAACAAAGTCCTAGACATCAACAAGGTATAACAGGATTGATATGCTAGATATATGAACAGGTGCCTGTGAAGTGAGCTGTTGCTGGGGTTGGATAGAACTCTGAAGTTAAGCGTGCTTGGGCTGGAGTAGTGTGAGGATGGGTGACCTTTCGGGAAGTTTGACCACGGAGTGCGATTTGACCTGAGATTAAGCATATTGACCCGAGATTAAGCCATAGCGAACTGAGATTAAGAAAAAAATGAAAAAAAAAATGAAAAAAAATTGAAAAAAAGTTGAAAAAAATATGTTACTAATGGCGCACTTCTATGTGGTGCGCCATTAGTATACCAGATATTAATGGTGCACCGTGGGCTATTCTAATGGCGCACCAGTGGTGCGCCATTAGTATACCAGATACTAATGGCGCGCCACAGGTGCGCCATTAGTAAAAAATACAAGTGGCGTGGTACTAATGGCGCACCGGTAGTGCGCCATTAGTAGGCAAAACCGGTGCGCCATTAGTAGGCCTTTTCCTAGTAGTGTCGAGAGCATAAGTATTCTACGGTGGGTGAAGAAATTACTGTTGAGCAATTGACAGAATTGAGCATAGTTATGAGTATATCTAGGCGATGATCATGTATATAGGCATCATGTCCAAATCAAGTAGATCGAAACGATTCTGCATCTACTACTATTACTCCACTCATCGACCGCTATCCAGCATGCATCTAGAGTATTAAGTTAAAAACAGAGTAACGCCTTAAGCAAGATGACATGATGTAGAGGGATAAATTCATGCAATATGATAAAAAAACATCTTGTTATCCTCGATGGCAACAATACAATACATGCCTTGCAACTCTTTCTGTCACTGAGTAAGGACACCGCAAGATTGAACCCAAAGCTAAGCACTTCTCCCATTGCAAGAACTACCAATCTAGTTGGCCAAACCAAATAAGATAATTCGAAGAGACTTGCAAAGATAACTCAATCATACATAAAAGAATTCAGAGAAGAATCAAATATTTTCCATAGATAAGCTGGATCATAAACCCACAATTCATCGGTCTCAACAATAGATCTCCACGAGAGAGGGGGAGAACATTGTATTGAGATCAAAAAAGAGAGAAGAAGTCATCTAGCTACTAGCTATGGACCCGAAGGTCTGAAGTAAACTACTCACACTTCATCGGAGGGGCTATGGTGATGATGTAGAAGCCCTCTGTGGTGGATGCCCCCTCCGGCGGAGCTCCGGAACAGGCCCCAAGATGGGATCTCGTGGGTACAGAAAGTTGCGGTGGTGGAATTAGGTTTTTGGCTCCCCTCCTGATCATTCGGGGATACGTAGGTATATATAGGAGGAAGGAGTACGTCGGTGGAGCTCCGAGGGGCCCACGAGGTAGGGGGCGCGCCCAGGGGGGCGCGCCCTCCACCCTCGTGACCGCCTCTGGCGCTTCTTGGAGTAGGGTCAAAGTCTCCTGGGTCACATTCGGTTGGAAAATCACGATCCCGAAGGTTTCATTCCATTTGGACTCCGTTTGATATTATGTTTCTTCGAAATACTGAAAAAGGCAAAAAAACAGCAATTCTGGGCTGGGCCTCCGGTTAATAGGTTAGTTCCAAAAATAATATAAAAGTGGAAAATAAAGCCCAATATTGTCCAAAACAATAGATAAAGTAGCATGGAGCAATCAAAAATTATAGATACGTTGGAGACGTATCAAGCATCCCCAAGCTTAATTCCTGCTTGTCCTTGAGTAGGTAAATGATAAAAAAAGAATTTTTGATGCAAAGTGATAGTTTGGCATAATTTCAATGTAAATCTTCTTAATTGTGATATGAATATTCAGATCTGAAAGATTCAAGACAAAAGTTCATATTGACACAAAAAATAAAAATACTTCAAGCATACTAATCAAAGGAATCATGTCTTCTCAAAATAGCATGGCAAAAGAAAGTTCATCCCTACAAAATCATATAGTTAGGCTATGCTTCATTTTCGTCACACAAAGATGTTCCCAACTTCTATACCCCCGATGACAAGCCAAGCAATTGTTTCATACTTAAACAATCTCAAACTTGTTCAACCTTCACGCAATACATGAGCGTGAGCCATGGATATAGCACTATGGGTGGAATAGAATATGATTATGGGGATTGTGTGGAGAAGACAAAAAAAGGAGAAAGTCTCACGTTGACGAGGCTAATCAATGGGCTATGGAGATGCCCATCAATTGATATCAACATGAGGAGTAGGGATTGCCATGCAACGGATGCACTAGAGCTATGAATGCTCAACAAAAGAAAACTAGAGGGTGTGCATCCAACTTGCTTGCTCAAGAAGACCTAGGGCATTTTGAGGAAGCCCATCGTAGGAATATACAAGCCAAGTTCTATAATGAAAAATTCCCACTAGTATATGAAAGTGATAACACATGAGACTCACTACATGAAAAGCATGGTGCTACTTTGAAGCACAATATATGAGACTCACTACATGAAGAACGAGGTGCTACTTTGAAGCACAAGTGTGGAAAAAGAGATAGTAGCATTGCCCTTTTCTTTTTTTCTTTTTTTTGGGGCCTTTCTTTTTTTTATTTTGGCCTTTCTCTTTTTTTATTTGGGCAATGCTCTAATAACGATGATCATCACACTTCTATAAATTACAACACAAGGATTACAACTTGAAACTTAGAACAAGATATGACTCTATATGAATGCCTCCGGCGGTGTACCGGGATGGTGCAATGAATCAAGAGTGACATGTATAAAAATAATGCTTGGTGGCTTTGCCACAAATACGATGTCAACTACAAGATCATGCAATGGCAATATGACAAAAGTAATGCATGTCATGATGATGATGGTGGAAGTTGCATGGCAATATATCTCGGAATGGCTATGGAAATGCAATAATAGGTAGGTATGGTGGCTGTTTTGAGGAAGATATAAGGAGTTTTATGTGTGATAGAGCGTATCATATCACGGGGTTTGGATGCACCGGCGAAGTTTGCACCAACTCTCAAGGTGAGAAAGGGCAATGCACGGTACCGAAGAGGCTAGCAATGGCAGAAAGGTGAGAGTGCGTATAATCCATGGACTCAACATTAGTAAAAAGAACTCATATACTTATTGCAAAAAAATTAGAAGTCATCAAAAATTCAAGTACTATGCGCATGCTCCTAGGGGGATAGATTGGTAGGAAAAGATCATCGCTCGTCCCCGACCGCCACTCATAAGGATGCACAAGCCAGGTACACTTCATGTTTCAAATTTGTTACACAACTTTAACCATACGTGCATGCTACGGGATTTGCAAACTTCAACACAAGTATTTCTCAAATTCATAATCACCCAACTAGCACGACTATGATATTATCACCTCCATATCTCGAAACAATTATCAAGCATCAAACTTATCTTAGTATTCACATCACTCAAAATAAAGTTTCACATATCTTGAACACCAAGTATATTAACATTAAGCAAATTACCATGCTATTAACGACTCTCAAAATAATCTAAGTGAAGCATGAGAGATCAAATAGTTTCTTTAAAACAAATCCACCACCGTGCTCTAAAAGATCTAAGTGAAGTACTAGAGCAAAAAATTATCACGCTCAGAAAGATATAAGTGAAGCACTATGAGCAAATTATCAAGCTCAAAAGATATAAGTGAAGCACATAGAGTATTCTAACAAATTCCAAATCATGTATGGCTCTCTCAAAAAGGTGTGTACAGCAAGTATGATTGTGGTAAACTAACAAGCAAAGACGCAAATAATACAAGACGCTCCAAGCAAAACACATATCATGTTGGTGAATAAAAATATAGCTCCAAGTAAATTACCGATGGAAGTGGACGAAAGAGGGGATGCCTTCCAGGGCATCCCCAAGCTTTGACTTTTTGGTGTCCTTGGATTATCTTGGGGGTGCCATGGGCATCCCCAAGCTTAGGCTCTTGCCACTCCTGGTTCCATAATCCATCAAAAGGATTCACCCAAAACTTGAAAACTTCACAACACAAAACTCAATAGAAATCTCGTGAGCTCCGTTAGAGAAAGAAAACAAAAGACTACTTCAAGGTACTGTAATTAACTCATTATTTATTTGAATTGGTGTTAAACCTACTGTATTCCAACTTCTCTATGGTTTATAAACTATTTTACTAGCCATAGATTCATCAAAATAAGCAAACAGCACACGCAAAACAGAATCTGTCAAAAACAGAACAGTCTGTCGTAATCTGTAACTAACGCAAACTTCTAGAACTCTAAAAATTCCAAACAAAATAGGAAGTATAGGAAAATTTGTTTATTGATCAGCAGCAAAAAGAATCAATGCAAAATCACGTTCCTGTGATTTATTGAATTTTTTCTCGTGATCGTAAAGTTTCTGTTTTTCAGCAGAATCAAATCAACTATCATCAAAGCTTATCCTATAGGTTCTACTTGGCACAAACACTCATTAAAAGATAAAATCACATCTAAACAGAAGGTAGATGGATTATTTATTCCTAAACAGAAGCAAAAACAAAAAACACAAAATAAAATTGGGTTGCCTCCCAACAAGCGCTATCGTTTAACGCCCCTAGCTAGGCATAAAAACGAGGATAGATCTAGGTATTGCCATCTTTGGTAGGCAATCCATAAGTGGCTCTCATGATAGATTCATATGGTAATTTTATTTTCTTTCTAGGGAAGTGTTCGATGCCCTTCTTTAAGGGAAATTGGAATCTAATATTTCCTTCCTTCATATCAATAATTGCACCAATCGTTCTAAGGAAAGGTCTACCAAGAATAATAGGACATGAAGGATTGCAATCTATATCAAGAACGATAAAATCTACGGGCACATAATTCCTATTTGCAACAATAAGAACATCACTAATTCTTCCCATAGGCTTTTTAATAGTGGAATCCGCAAGATGCAAGTTTAGAGAGCAATCATCAAAATCACGGAAGTCTAGCAAATCGCATAAAGTTTTGGGAATAGTAGAGACACTAGCTCCCAAATCACACAAGGCAAGAAACTCATAATTTTTAATTTTAATTTTGATAGTAGGTTCCCAATCATCATGGAGTTTTCTAGGGATAGAAACTTTCAACTCAAGCTTTTCTTCATAAGATTGCATTAAGGCATCAACAATGTGTTCGGTAAAGGCCTTATTTTGACTATAAGCATGAGGAGAATTTAACACGGATTGCAACAAGGAAATACAATCAATTAAAGAGCAATTTTCATAATTAAATTCCTTGAGATCCAAAATAGTGGGTTTAGCAACATCTCGATTTTTATTTCTTTCAATCCCACTTTTATCAATTTCATCATCAAGATCTAAAAACTCAGAATTCTTAGAACGCCTTCTAGGTAAAGGAAGATAATCTTCAGATTCATCAAGATTCATATTGCAAAACAAAGATTTAATGGGGGACACATCAATAACTTTTATATCTTCATCTTGATTTTCATAGGGATTAGAAAAACACGCTTTAATAAAGACATCTTGGGAAGCACGCATCCTAGCGGTTCTTTCTTTGCACTCATCAATGGAAATTCTCATAGCTTTGAGATACTCATTGATATCATGCTTAGGAGGAATAGATCTAAGCTTTAAAGAATCAATCTCGAGGGAAATTCTATCAACGTTCCTAGCCAAATCATCAACTTTAAGCGATTTCTCTTCAAGCAAAGCATTAAAATTCTTTTGCGAATTCATAAACTCTTTAACACTACTCTCAAGTTCAGAGGGCATCTTATTAAAATTTCCATAAGAGTTATTGTAGGAATTTCCATAATTATTAGAAGGATTACTAGGATAAGGCCTAGGATTAAAATTCCCTCTATACGCGTTGTTTCCAAAACTATTCCTACCAACAAAATTCACATCCATAGATTCATTATTATTCTCAAGCAAGGTAGATAAAGGCATATCATTGGGATCACGAGGAGTATTTTTAGGAGCAAACATCTTCATAAGTTCATCCATCTTTTCACTCAAAACATTGATTTCTTCTATAGCATGCACTTTCTTACTAGAAGATCTTTCGGTGTGCCATTGAGAATAATCAGCCATAATATTATCAAGCAATTTGGTAGCATCCCCTAACGTAATTTCCATAAAAGTGCCTCCCGCGGCCGAATCTAAAAGATTTCTAGAAGCAAAATTCAATCCGGCATAAAAATTTTGTATGATCATCCATAAATTCAAACCATGAGTAGGGCAATTGTGAAGCATTAATTTCATTCTTTCCCAAGATTGGGCAACATGCTCATGATCAAGTTGTTTAAAATTCATGATGTAGTTCCTAAGAGTGATAATCTTAGCGGGAGGAAAATACTTAGAGATAAAAGCATCTTTGCACTTGTTCCAAGAATCAATACTATTTTTAGGCAAAGATGAAAACCAAACTTTAGCACGATCTCTAAGTGAAAACGGAAATAACTTCAATTTGACAATATTGTTATCCGTATCTTTCTTCTTTTGCATATCACACAAATCAACAAAATTGTTTAGATGAGTAGCGGCATCTTCACTAGGAAGGCCGGCGAATTGATCTTTCATAACAAGATTCAACAAAGCGGTATTGATTTCACAAGACTCATCATTATTAAGAGGAGTAATCGGAGTACTAAGGAAATCATTATTATTGGTATTCGAGAAATCACACAATTTGGTATTATCTTGTGCCATGGCAACAAGTAATCCAACACACAAGCAAACAAAAAGGCAAAGGAAAAAGGCAAATGGAAAGAGAGGAGGAGATTGGGAAAGAGAGGGCGAATAGAACGGCAAGGGTTAAGTGGGGGAGAGGAAAACGAGAGGCAAATGGCAAATAATGTAATGCGAGACATAGGGATTGTGATGGGTACTTGGTATGTTGACTTCTGCGTAAGCCTCCCCGGCAACGGCGCCAGAAATCCTTCTTGCTACGTCTTGAGCTTGCGTTGGTTTTCCCCCAAGAGGAGGGGATGATGCAACACAGTAGCATAAGTATTTCCCTCAGTTTTTGAGAACCAAGGTATCAATCCAGTAGGAGGTCACGCGCAAGTCCCTCGTACCTGCACAAAACGATAGCTACTCGCAACCAACGTGATTAGGGGTTGTCAATCCCTTCACGGTCACTTACGAGAGTGAGATCTGATAGAGATAATATTTTTGGTATTTTTGGTATAAAGATGCAAAGTAAAAAGTAAAAGCAAAGCAAGTAAATAAAGAGATGGAGATTAATATGATGAGAATAGACCCGGGGGCCATAGGTTTCACTAGTGGCTTCTCTCGAGAGCATAAGTATTCTACGGTGGGTGAACAAATTACTGTTGAGCAATTGACATAATTGAGCATAGTTATGAGTATATCTAAGCGATGATCATGTATATAGGCATCACATCCAAAACAAGTAGATCGAAACGATTCTGCATCTACTACTATTACTCCACTCATCGACCGCTATCCAGCATGCATCTAGAGTATTAAGTTAAAAACAGAGTAACGCCTTAAGAAAGATGACATGATGTAGAGGGATACATTCATGCAATATGATAAAAAAAACCATCTTTTTATCCTCGATGGCAACAATACAATACGTGCCTTGCAACTCTTTCTGTCACTGAGTAAGGACACCGCAAGATTGAACCCAAATCTAAGCACTTCTCCCATTGCAAGAACTACCAATCTAGTTGGCCAAACCAAATAAGATAATTCGAAGAGACTTGCAAAGATAACTCAATCATACATAAAAGAATTCAGAGAAGAATCAAATATTTTCCATTGATAAGCTGGATCATAAACCCACAATTCATCGGTCTCAACAAACACACCGCAAAAAGAAGATTGCATTGAATAGATCTCCACGAGAGAGGGGGAGAACATTGTATTGAGATCCAAAAAGAGAGAAGAAGCCATCTAGCTACTAGCTACGGACCCGAAGGTCTGAAGTAAACAACTCACACTTCATCGGAGGGGCTATGGTGATGATGTAGAAGCCCTCCGTGGTGGATGCCCCCTCCGGCGGAGCTCCGGAACAGGCCCCAAGATGGGATCTCGTGGGTACAGAAAGTTGCGGCGGTGGAATTAGGTTTTTGGCTCCCCTCCTGATCGTTCGGGGATACGTAGGTATATATAGGAGGAAGGAGTACGTCGGTGGAGCTCCGAGGGGCCCACGAGGTAGGGGGGCGCCCTCCACCCTCGTGACCACCTCTGGCGCTTCTTGGAGTAGGGTCCAAGTCTCCTGGGTCACGTTCGGTTGGAAAATCACGATCCCGAAGGTTTCATTTCGTTTGGACTCCGTTTGATATTTTGTTTCTTCGAAATACTGAAAAAGGCAAAAAAATAGCAATTCTGGGCTGGGCCTCCGGTTAATAGGTTAGTCCCAAAAATAATATAAAAGTGGAAAATAAAGCCCAATATTGTCCAAAACAATAGATAAAGTAGCATGGAGCAATCAGAAATGATAGATACGTTGGAGACATATCAGATGCCATCGCCGGTGGATGCTACTACGTGAAGATCACCGACAACCAGGAGTAGTTAGGAGGTCACAGGGAGGAGGTCTTGCCTCTTCGATCATGATGCTTTTGTGCTATCCTTCTTAAGGCATCCTTGTTAACCTTGTGTCTGTACTCAGATATTGTTGCTTCTGCTGACTCTTGTGTATCGAGCTATGTATTCGAGCCCTCGAGTCCCCTGGCTTGTAATATAAAGCTTATATTATTTCATTTTGTGTCTAGAGTTGTGTTGTGATATCTTCCCGTGAGTCCCTGATATTGATCGTACACATTTGCGTGTATGATTAGTGTACGATTAAATCGGGGGCGTCACAGAACCCTCCATCAAAGGAGAACCGACATAACCTCCAACATCAAAAACATCATGAAAGATGCATGTGAACTCCGTTTTCAATGAACTCGAGCTTGTCATAAAGATGACCAAAAGCTCCAAAACTCACAAGGAAAAAAACAAAACAAGAACCAACAAATATGAAAAGATGCAATGGTTGAGCTCTCTACGAATGATACGATCAAGCTACTCACTTGAGAGCCCTCCTTGATAGTAAGACAATCGATCCTATAATCCGGTCTCCCAACTACCGCTATGAGACAGGTTACCAGTGCAAAACCGGGCTATAGCACCGGTTCGTAAGGGCTTTTAGTGCCGGTTGTGTAACTGGCACTAAAGGGTGGGGACTAAAGGTACCCCCCCCCCTTTAGTACTGGTTCATCACGAACCGCCACTAAAGTGCCACCACGTGGCACGAGTCAGGGCCGGGTGCGGGGATACCTATAGTACCGGTTGGTAACACCAACCGGTACTAAATGTTCGGGGGGGTGTTTTTTTTTATTTTCCCTTTAGTTTTGTGTTTTCAATTTAATTTAGAGATTGTTTTACATTATAATGAGTTGTTAAATCATTAGGTTAAAGTACCCGCGGATTAAATTCAACTGGATGCATGCATGGATCCTAGCTAAGTGATCAAAGTATATATATTACTTGATCACTTATATTAGGTGAGCAAGTAATTAATATGGATATGGCATATACTTGATCACTTAGCTAGCTAGGATCCGTCCAGTTGAAACTAATCTGTGGTTTCTTTCATAAATGATATAATAACTCATCATCATCATCATATTAATATAAAAACTATTGCATCATATATATCATCACCAACAAGTTAACGGTATACTAGCTAGCTAAAAATCATTATAGTCGTCATTGCCACTATTTAATCATCATAGTCATTACCGCTATCTAATCACCTCTAATACCAGCTTAAAGAAGAAACATTCACTTTGTACCAGAAGGAAAGATATCATCGAGTTCAACATGATCACTCTTTGAGATTAAGTTCAGGACGAAGAACACGGACATGAGAGGAAAGTACTAAGAGCATGCTAATCACTCCTGCTGCTCTCTCTCTCAGGTAAAATGGTATAGAACATGTGTAGCTCTCCTGATTCATCATATTGGAGCATGCAGATAAACCTGTCTCCTAATCGTGGGTTGCGCTTATGCTTGTTGACTCCTAGTACTTCTCTGTGATCATTCACAATTTTGGTCCAGTCTTTCACTATTAAGCATTCCTCGGTTCTAGAAATCCTGAATGCACTCGTGTGCAATGTAATGTCTTGGCCGTAAGCTAACAATTGACATGCGACCGTTAGTCGAGATCCACTTAGGCACAACTATCATCGGGAGTCCCTATTGAAGAGAACATCGTTTAGTATCATACTTAGCAATATGAAGTTTAGCTTAAAAAATAATGTATGCAAAAGATGCACTGAGGACAAATAGTAAAAATCTTACCATCTTTCCTAAATACATGTGACCGTAGTTCAATACGAACACTATTGGTCGCACGTTTTGAGTACTAAGATTTGCAAGTCTAGGAAAATAATTTCTCTTGACAGCATCAAGATCCTCAAGCCATGAAACATATTGACTTATCTCCTCGTAGTTTAATTGAACCCCGGGACAATGGACGGTCCTGTCTACCAAGCGTTGGAAATGTTTGCTTGAATGGAAATAAGCTTTCAATAGAAATTAGTCGTCAACTATTTTTGAAAAAACAATATCGAACATAAGTATGGCATGAGAAACTCACATAATGGTAGAACTGGAGGCGTCTGCACATCGACCCAAATGTCTCTATTACTTTCAATATCATCTTCGGGATGAATATCAAAGGTGATAAACATATCAGGCTCAAATGCATAAGCTTTGCATAGTGCTTGCCAAGTTTTGAATTCAAAATGGGTGTAGGTTTCTTGATTGTATAATTTGACGTTGAAGGTATAACCATGCTCGATCTTCAAGTAAACTCTCTTTACCTCCATAGTTTTGTTACGACTGAAACCTATCTTATCCAAGACAAAAATTCTTGCATGGCAGGGAATACGCTAGTAGAATAGTGAAAATTTAAATTAACAAGTTGAAGCAAATGAAGCATATATAAGTCATGCTTAATTACGAAAAAAGACTTGTCGTTGTGACTTACTGTATCCACTTCAAAGGTCTCATCCAGCTTGATGGTGAAGTGCCTATCATCAATTAATAAATTTCTATCGCACAGGCCGCGTTGGTCTTCGCAGTCTTCGCACATAATGAAATCGTTTTCGTCGTCAGACGACATTTCCTATGTTCATAGGTGAAACATTAAAAACTTGTTAGTTATATATTAATTCAACTAATTAAACTAGTTCTATTAATTCAACTAGCTAGTTCAACTAATTAATTCAACTAAGCACTTACTAAAAATATACCTAAATAAAATATAGCTCCTAATTCAACTAATTCAACTAACTAGTTCAACTAATTCAACTAATTCAACTAAACTAGTTCTATTAATTTTTTTACTAAAAATAAAATAGCTAGTTCTATATACTAAAATTTTAATTAGATGATCAACTCATGTACCTAAATTTAGTATATATTAATTCATCTAACATTAAAATAAATTCATCTATAACTAAAAGTATAAAAAACTAACTCATCTAACATTATCTAATTCTTATATAATCTAACATTTTGACATTAAACATTTGTGTGTGTGTGTGTGCAGGAGGCCGCCGGCGAGCGGCAATCGATCTTACAG
>NC_057803.1:694473953-694476767 GCF_018294505.1 Triticum aestivum
CGCACAGACGGGGCCGGCGATGACGGCGACGGGGGCGGTGACGGGGGTGGCGATGACGGCGACAGGGCGGCGCGCACGGGGACGGTGCGCGACGAAGATGGATGATAACTGAAAATTTTCGTAAGTGCAGGTTATATAGGGGAGGCCTTTAGTACCGATGGAGCCAGGAACCAGTACTAAAGGTTAAATTTGGCCAGGTGAAACGGCGGGAAGTGACCCCTTTTACTACCGGTTCGTGGCTCCATCCAGTACTAAAGATCCACCCTTTAGTACCGGTTTGAGCCACGAACCGGTAGTAAATCGGGTGCGCTCCCATTCTGTGTTGCTCGTTGTTTAGTCCCACCTCGCCGAGTGAAGGGCAGCCGCACTGGTTTATAAACCCAGCCGCGGCTGCTCCTTCGAGCTCCTATATAATGCAGGCCTCTGGGCCTAACTTTACCGCGCTGCCCTGTGAGCCTGCTGGGCCTTATGGGCCTGCATGTGCACGCCCAAGGCCGAGCAGGCCCACTGGACAGCGCAGAAATAATTTTTTTCATATAGTTTTTTTCTTTTGTGGTTTATATATATTCTTCTATTTATTTGTAGTAGTTTTTTGCTATATTTAGAGTTTCTTATATTTAATATTAGTGTGTTTTATCATTATATTCATATTTGTAGTGATTTTTCAGTTCACTTTATACTGCTTTTCACTTTCACGGTGATTTAGCTCTGAAAACAAATCAGTAAATGCATCAAAAATAGCAAATTATGTCAGAAAGGGTTGAAAGTTGATGATGTGGATTTGAATTGTGCATCTGAACACAAAAAAAGCCCGGAGTTGTACTAAGTTATTAAAATATTGAATAGCCAGTGTAACAGATGAGTTTTCGTTTGAAACCCTGATACTTCCTAAGAGATTGTCCAGTTTGTACATGAAGTGCATCCAGTTTTTGCCGTAACCCTCTCTACTTTTTTGCACATGCTATGCGGGTGAAATTATGATACCTTGCCAAGTTTCAACCTTTTCAGAGTTCATTTTGTACTATTTTTCACTCTCACGGTGATTTAGCTCTGAAAACAAATGAGTAAATGCATCGAAAATAGTGAATTATGTCAGAAAGGGTTGAAAGTTGATGACGTGGATTTGTATTGTGCATCTGAACGCAAAAAAAGTCCAGAGTGGTACTTAGTTATTAAAATATTGAATAGCCGATGTAATAGATGAGTTTTCGTTCGAAACCCTGATACTTCCTAAGAGATTGTCCAGTTTGTACACGAAGTGCATGCAGTTTTTGCCGTAACCCTCTCTACTTTTTTGCACATGCTATGCGGGTGAAATTATGATACCTTGCCAAGTTTCAACGTTTTCAGAGTTCATTTTGTACTGCTTTTCGCTCTCACGGTGATTTAGCTCTGAAAACAAATCAGTAAATGCATCGAAAATAGCAACTTATGTCAGGAAGGGTTGAAAGTTGATGACGTGGATATGAATTGTGCATCTAAACAGAAAAGAAGTCTGGAGTTGTACTAAGTTATTAAAATATTGAATAGTCGGTGTAACAGATGAGTTACAGAGAAAAACATCAAAAATACATTGATCATCAATGATCTTTTTGTGTACAATCTGAATTGTCAATATGAGTCCTCTCCGGTAGGAACCGGAGAAGACTCATATTGCGGCCACAAGTTCTACACATAGAGTTCAATGAAGACCAAGTGGTTGTGATAGTTTGAGAAGTAACATATTTAAGGTGGTAAAAACTCTGTTAGCGGAGCGAGGTGGGACTAAAAAACCACTGTCAACTAGGAACCTCTAGTACCGGTTTGTGGCATGAACCTGTACTAAAGGTGCCGATGGGCCCCAGCCCGACCACAGCCTGCAACAGCCAGTTTAGTACCGGTTCGTGGCTCGAACCGGTAATAAAGGGTCGCCACGAACCGGTACTAATGATCTCCGCCCCCTAGCCGTTTGGACCGGCACTAATGATCACATTAGTGCCGGTTTTGTTACAAACCGGGACTAATGTGCTTCACATTAGGCCCTTTTTCTACTAGTGGGTAAAATAGAAAACCTATCAAGGGCAAACCTTTGCCTTGCGCATAATCCAGTTGGGCTAGATGATGACGATCTTGTCCTCCTCAAGATGGACCGCCTTTCTTGATTGCGTTGGGTTGATGAAGACTAGTTGATTGCTCCACATACTCCACTACGGGTGAGGCACTCTTCGGCTCATCTTCACAAGTCCATTGTCACCACAATGGACGGCAAGCTTCAAGCATTTGATCTCTTCGTGATGCTCCACTTGAACTTGCACACGCAATCTTGATGATGATCACCACTTGATGTCATCTTATCCATGGATTGTATAATATCTTCCTCTTGTCACAAGCCCATGGACACATACCTAACCCTACACAGAACTCTCACATAGACCACGGGTTAGTACACAAAGCGTAATGGACAATTCTTACCATACCATGAGATCACTTAACCCCACTTGGTACATCTTCTACGCTCTGTGTGTTGATCAACTTGAATCACTCTTTGTACATAGTCTTGATCAACCTTAAATCTTTTCAACTCTCTCCATTAAGATGATGTCTTGAAGGTAACCATGAATGTTCACACAATCTTCTTCTTCAAAACATGCTTGCAATAAGCTCAACTTCACACATGACCAATCTTTGGATAAAACCTTAATAGCACATTGGTCAACTCCTTGAAACCAACACATGGACTTCAAGAAAAACCTATGGACAAATCCTTCAAATATAGCTCAAGGCAACCATTAGTCCATAGAGAATGTCATCAATTACCAAAACCAAACATGGGGC
>NC_057803.1:694477068-694481917 GCF_018294505.1 Triticum aestivum
TATAGAAGGATGGAAGGCATCCTCACTCTTGAGCAACTCCTGCAGGGAGCCGGTGGTGGGCTTGCCCAGTAGGACGTAAGTTCGCCACACTTGTGTCTTGTTAATTTCTTTGTTTTTATTTGAAATCAATATATTTTTCAAATTAATTTTCTTCCAAATTTAATAAAAAAGTGAATTTGAACATTTTTAACACGTTATAAAAAATGTTATCACAATTAAAAAATCTTCATAGCTTTCAGAAATAATAATGTCAGTGAAAACATATTTACACTTTTAAACAATGCATATTAAAATTTGAATTTTTTCCTACTTATAAAGACTAGAGTTGGTGGTGAGTTTGTATGTGGCCCCAATCTTAACAATAAAAAAAATACACTCCTTCCCACTAGTGATGGAGTGGAAATTTTCCGCTTTTCCGAAGAAAAAATAGAAACAGAGAAGAAATATGAAAATGGAAACGGAAATTTGCAAAATGGAAGTGGAAATGGAATTTTTTTATGTGAAAACGGAAACAAAAATGGAACAGTGTTTCTGGAACTTTCCGTTTCTGTGAATACGGAGTTTCCGTTTTTACAATAGGCCTATGGTTACTTTGTAGCTCAACCACCAAACAACACACAATAACATAATGTGCAGAATGACCAAGATGGATCATTTCAAACCCAACTTCTATTATGACACATAAACTCAACTAAACATACGCAATTGTCCAATACTACTACAATATAAAACTATGTTGCGAACATAATCATATTATTTTGTAGACATGTTAACAATTCATTAATTAACTTATTTTTGTGTGCATTTTGCTATGATTCAAGGGGCTTTTAAGTTCCAGTCAATGTCCACTTCTGTTTCTGTGTCCGTTCTATATTCGCTTCATGTCCATTTCCTGTAGTATTTGTTTTCATATTCATTTATGGGGTTTCTGTATTCATTTCTACTTCTGTAAAAAATGAAAATAAATGTGGCAGCACTCAGTTTCGTTCGTTTCCGCTCTGTTTTCATCCCTACTTCCCACATGTGGAACTACCAACCTTCCAACTTTCAAGAGACATAAACAAATATACTTTACTCATAAGTGAGAACACAAATAAACAAATGCACTATTACTAATATGTGGGAAATCTTTTAGAAGACACAAATAACAAATGCAAAATTGTGACTCCGGCAGAAAATCATGGTCTTGGTTTTAGTTCTCCTTCCAACCAACTCTCCAACTTGGCAACATACCTTGTCCTTCTATGCTTAAATCTCCAATGACTACCGCATAACTCTTACTCTATTCTTGCTGTATTTTTAACCGTGAATCATGAAAGAGCCGCCCGCGGGATACTAATGTCATGTAACCATTTCATAAGCCAGTAACCTTACCCCTCATATTTTTTTATGGCTACATAGCAATGCACGGGCGTTGTGCTAGTGTGTATACAGTGCAAACAAAAGAAAATGTTTGCCTACTATAAGAAAATCTTTCGTGCCACTAAAAAATGTACATGACATTTAAAGACATATTATCAGGTTTTAAAAAGAATTGTGCCATGAATAAAAGTTTATGCAATTATAAAAATAAATCTTTATCATATATTAAATAGTTGTTCAGTGTGTATTTCATAAAAATATTCATTGTATATACAAATGTGAGTGTGTAATTAAAAATTGTTCACCACATATTTACAAAAGTTCATTGTATATAAATAATGTTTTCATCATATATTAAATAATTTTTCATTGTACAGTAACTAATTTTTAAATGTGTATGTTAAAAAAATTTACCGTATTTAATTTTTTGTCACTTTTTCAAAATAAAATCAGAATGTCGAATTTGTGAATATTGTTTTCTAATTGACAACCTTTTGTTTTTGTATTCGATAGTTTTTTCAGATTATAAATTAAATTGACCAAAAAAGGAAATGGGGAACAAGCAATAAAAAATGAAGTGCGCCATCTGGCAGGGGCCAACCTCGCGCCACGTGCCATGATGGGCCAGACCCATGAAGGGGAGCGCGTGAGCGATGCGATGTGTATCCCTCGCAACAAGCAATACACAGCAGCGCCTCTCCGTTCAGTTCAGACCGATTAGCCTTTGCAATGTGCTTTACAAAATTGCTTCGAAGGTGATTGCTAACCGTCTGAAAGTAATTTTACCTAAAATAATATTTGAAGAGCAGTCAGCCTTCGTTCCTGGACGGTTGATAACTGACAACATTATCACTGCGTATGAGTATCTCCATTTTATGAAAAGGAACAAATCAAAGAAGCACCGGTCCTTTGAACTCAAGCTTGACATGATGAAAGCTTATGATAGGGTCGAGTGGCCCTATCTACGGGCGGTGATGATGAAACTGGGATTCTCGGAAAGGTGGGTAAATATAGTGATGAACTTAGTCACGTCGGTTAAGTTCTCTGTTCTTTTTAGTGGAAACAAGTTGGAGGAGTTTGAACCATCAAGAGGGATCAGACAAGGGGACCCAATCAGCCCTTATTTGTTCTTGCTCGCAGCAGAGGGCCTCTAGTGCCTGTTAAAATCCAAGAATGAGTCATCCAACCTGAGTGGGTTACAAGTGGCACCTATGGCGCCCCAAGTAAACCATTTGTTATTTGCTGATGACAGCCTGCTGTTTTGTAAGGCGAGTAATGCTGGAGCTGAAGAGGTGAACCTGGTACTGAACAGTTACTGTGAAGTTTCGGGCCAACGGATTAAGTTTGCAAAATCTTCCATCTATTTTAGTAAGGGTGTCACTAGTAGAGAACCGGCCTTTAGTGCCGGTTCGTGACGGCCTTTAGTGCCGGTTCGCCAACCGGCACTAAAGAGTGGGGACTAAAGGTCCCCCCCCCCTTTAGTACCGGTTCATCACGAACCGGCGCTAAAGTGCCACCACGTGGCACGAGCCAGGCCCGTTTGCGTGTAGGGCATTATTACCGGTTGGTAACACCAACCGGTACTAAATGTTTGGGTGTTTTTTTAATTTTCTTTAATTTTGTGTTTTCAATTTCATTTAGTGATTGTTTTACATTATAATGAGTTGTTAAATCATTAGGTGAAAGTGCCGCGGATTAGTTTCGACTGGATGCATTGGATATCTAGCTACTAGCTAGCTAGCTAAGTGATCAAGTATATGACATATCCATATTAATTATACTTGATCAAGTTAACTATAATATATACAGATATGGCATATACTTGATCACTTAGGTAGGATCCATCCAGCTGAAACTAATCTGCGGTTTCCTTCATTAAATGATATAATAACTCATCATCATCATCATATTAATCATCATAGTCATGCATTACCGCTAGCTATCTAATCACCACCAGCACTACTAGCTTAAAGAAGAAACATTCACTTGTACCAGAAGCAAAAATATCATCGAGTTCAACATGATTGTCATGATATTATAAGCGTTCATATATAACACCACAAAAGCAAATCGATCACTTAAGTTTAGAACGAAGAACACGGACATGAAAGGACAAGTACTAAGAGCAGCATGAACTAGCTAAATCACTCCTGCTAGCTACTCTCTCTCTGGTAAAATAGCATAGAACATGTATAGCTCTCCTGATTGATCATACTGGAGCATGCAGATGAACCTGTCTCCTAATCGTGGGATGCGCTTCTCATTGTTGCCCCCTAGTACTTCTCTGTGATCGTTAACAATTTCCCTCCAATCTTTCACTATTAAGCATTCATCGCTTCTAGAAATCCTGAATGCATTCATGTGCAATGCAGGATATCTTGGCCGTAAGCTAACAATTGACATGTGACCTTTAGTCTCGATCCCCTAAGGCACAACTGTCATCGGGAGTCCCTGTTGAAGAACATCGTATAGTACTTAATTAATATACTTAGCAATGAAAGTTTAGCAACAAAATTATGTATGCAAAATATGCACTGAGGACAAATAGTAAATATCTTACCATCATTCCTAAACAGATGTGACCGTAGTTCAATACCATCAGTATTGGTCGCACGTTTTGAGTACTAACATTTCTAAGTGCAGGAAGAAAATTTGTCTTGACAGTATGAAGATCTTCAAGCCATGAAACATAATGACTTATCTCCTCGCAGTTTAGTTCAGCTCCGGGACAGTAGTAGGTTCTGTCTACCAAGCGCCGGACATGTCTGGTTGAATGGAGATAAGCTGTCAATAGAAATTAGTTGTCAATTATTTTTGAATAAGCAATATCAAAGACAAAAAATATAGTTGAGAAGAAAACTCACATAATGGTAGAACTGGAGGCATCTGCACATCGACCCATATGTCTATTACCTTCAATATCATCTTCCGGACGAATATCTAAGGTGATAACCATACCAGGCTCAAATGCATAAGCCTTGCATAGTGCTTGCCAAGTTTTGCATTCAAAATAGGTGTACGTGTGTGCATTGTATACTTTGACGTTGAAAGTATAACCATCATGCTCAGTTTTCAGGTAAACTCTCTTTACCTCCATAGTTTCCATATCTTTGAAACCTATCTTATCCAAGACAAAAATTCTTGCATGGCAGGGGATGCGCTAGTAGAATAGTGAAAATTAAAAATTATAAGTCAGGCAAATGAAGCATATATAAGTCATGCTTAATTACGAAAACAGACTTGTCTAGCTTGATGCTGAATCACCTACCTTCAACAAGGAAATTTCTGTCGCACTGGCCACGCTGGTCTTCACAGTATTCACACATAATGAAATTTTTTCCGTCGTCAGACGACATTTCCTATGTTCATATTAGGCGAAACATTAAACACTTACTAATTTAATTAATTCAACTAGTTCTATTAATTCAACTAAGCATTCACTAAAAATAAACTAGTTATATTAATTCAATTAGTTGAACTATACATT
>NC_057803.1:694485851-694486692 GCF_018294505.1 Triticum aestivum
TTCCGCTTCCTCTTCTTCTTCCTCTTCTTCTTCCTCCTCTTCTTCCTCTTCTTCTTCTTCCTCCTCTTCTTCCTCCTCTTCTTCCTGGGCTTCCCTCTTCTTCCTCTTCCTCTTCTTCTTCTTCCTCTTCTTCTTCCTCTTCTTCTTCTTCTTCTTCTTCTTCCTCTTCTTTATATATAGAGTTCAATGAAGACCAAATACTTGTGATAGTTTGAAAAATAACATATTTAATTTGTGCATTTGAACACAGAAAAAATACATTGATCATTATAGCCTTTCAGCCAAAACGTGCTACTGCTACAAAGAAGTACATATAAAAAATACATTGATCATCAACGATCTTTTTGTATAGAATCTAAATCATTAATAGGAATCTACCACCGATTTAAGAACCGGAGAAGACTCCTATTGCAGCCACAGATCCTACACATAGAGTTCAATGAAGACCAAATGTTTGGGATTGTTTGAGAAGTAACATACTTAAGGTGGTCAAATTCTTGTTAGGGGAGCAAGGTGGGACTAAAAATAGCGCCTGCCACAACCTCTTTAGTGCCGGTTCGTGCCACGAACCGATACTAACGGTGTTGGTCGGGCACCAGCATCTTTACTACCAGCATCTTCTTCTTCTTCTTCTTCTTCTTCTTCTTCTTCTTCTTCTTCTTCTTCTTCTTCTTCTTCTTCTTCCTCTTCTTCTTCTTCATCTTCCTCTTCTTCTTCCTCCTTCTTCTTCCTCTTCTTATTCTTCTTCTTCCTCCTCTTCTTCTTCCTCCTTCTTCTTCTTCCTCCTTCTTCTTCATCTTCTTATTCTTCTTCTTCCTCTTCTTCTTCTTCTTCTTCTTCT
>NC_057803.1:694488347-694494200 GCF_018294505.1 Triticum aestivum
TCTTCTTCTTCCTCCACTTCTTCCTCTTCTTCTTCCTCTTCCGCTTCCTCTTCTTCTTCCTCTTCTTCTTCCTCCTCTTCTTCCTCTTCTTCTTCTTCCTCCTCTTCTTCCTCCTCATCTTCCTGGGCTTCCCTCTTCTTCCTCTTCCTCTTCTTCTTCTTCCTCTTCTTCTTCCTCTTCTTCTTCTTCTTCTTCTTCTTCCTCTTCTTTATATATAGAGTTCAATGAAGACCAAATACTTGTGATAGTTTGAAAAATAACATATTTAATTTGTGCATTTGAACACAGAAAAATACATTGATCATTATAGCCTTTCAGCCAAAACGTGCTACTGCTACACAGAAGTACATATAAAAAATACATTGATCATCAACGATCTTTTTGTATAGAATCTAAATCGTCAATAGGAATCTACCACCGATTTAAGAACCGGCGAAGACTCCTATTGCAGCCACAGATCCTACACATAGAGTTCAATGAAGACCAAATGTTTGGGATTGTTTGAGAAGTAACATACTTAAGGTGGTCAAATTCTTGTTAGGGGAGCAAGGTGGGACTAAAAATAGCGCCTGCCACAACCTCTTTAGTGCCGGTTCGTGCCACGAACCGATACTAACGGTGCTGGTCGGGCACCAACATCTTTACTACCGGTTCATGGCACGAACCGGTACTAAAGATTCCCAAAGAACCGGTACTCACTAGTAGAAAAGGGGGCATTGGTCCTGACCGGGTCAGCCCATTAGTCCCGGTTCAATCCAGAACCGGGACCAATGGGGGCATTGGACCCGGTTCGTTAGCCCCGGGGGCCGGCCGGGCCACGTGGGCCATTGGTCCCAGTTCGTTTGGACCTTTTGGTCCCGGTTGGTGGGACGAACCGGGACCAATGTGCCTTGCTCCTGGCCCACCACCATTTGTCCTGGTTGGTGGCCTGAACCGGGACCAAAGGCTTCCCTTTAGTCCCGGTTCAAGCCACGAACCGGGACCAATTAATTGCCTATATATACCCCGCGAGCAGAGCACTCTCACTGGTCTGTTTTTCATGGCCGGCGAGGAGAGAGCTTTGTGGTGCTCTAGCTCACCTCCTATGCACACGAGGTGTTCGATGGAATGCCCGAGCCACACTACTTAAGCTTTCTCCTCTCCAAGATCCACCTCCAAGCTCCATTTTTCTCAATATTTGTCTAGGTTTAGCAGTTTGTCACGTCCCGTCCCCGTCTTCACCATCGTCAATCGCCCGCGCCGATCTCGTCGCCGGCACCACCGTGGTGAGTCTCATGTTCTTATCTTCTTTCTGAAAGGAAAAAACTCTTACTTGTATGTTTATATAGATACTTGTATAATTTTCTTACTTTTATTATTGCATCTTATATAGTGCGATGGTTTTGGTATCCGCCCCCGTCGGCCCTCATCCTGTCTATGATTCAGATGTGGTATATATTATATTTTCATAACTATTGGTTCATTTATTGTTTATGACAATTATGCCGACCAACGTGACATAGATTTTATTTATCTAGGAGGTTGTTGAACCGGAAATTCCAACCGACCCTATTGTCGAGAGGTTAAATTTAGTTGAAGAAGAAAACAATTTGTTGAAGGAAAAATAGAAAAATTGAGGAGGAGAAGATGATATTGGAGTTGCATGTTGCGGATGTCGTCAATGATCACAAGATCAAGATGGATGCAATGCGCTTGAAGATAAGAAAGATTAGAAAATATGCCATTCATACCGAGGCTGGGTATCATTATGCCGTTGGATCAGTTGTTACATTGGTTGCGATTATGATCGCATTTGTTTTCGCATTGAAATGTTTTACATAGTTTCAATGTATGGTTTAATTAATTTAGATGCTCTGCAGAGCTTTATGTTGTTAGATGAGAACTATGTATGTACTTTGGTTTTAATGTGATGATGAACTTCTATTAATTTGGTCACTTAATTATCTATTCATGATGTTCTGTAATGATTTTTGACACACTTAATTATATATAATGCACGCAGATGAACCGGCAATGGATGTACGGTTCAAGACACACCTCCGAGTACATTAAGGGCGTGCATGATTTTCTCGAAGTGGCTGAGGCAAACAAGCAGAATGGTTTTATGTGTTGTCCATGCCCTATATATGGGAATACGAAGTCTTACTCTGACCGGAAAATCCTCCACACCCACCTGCTTTATAAGGGTTTCATGCCACACTATAATGTTTGGACGAGGCACGAAGAAATAGGGGTTATGATGGAAGACGGCGAAGAAGAAGAGTACGATGACAACTATGTGCCCCCTGAATACGGTGATGCTACTGAAGATCAAGAGGAACCAGATGATGTGCATGATGATGCTGCAACGGGCGAAGCTGCTGAAGATCAAGAGGAACCAGGCGATGTGCCCGATGATGATGATCTCCGCTGGGTCATTGTCGATGCAAGGACGAAATGCGAAAGTCAAAAGGAGAAGCTGAAGTTCGATCGCATGTTAGAGGACCACAAAAAAGGGTTGTACCTCAATTGCGAAGATGGCAACAAAAAGCTCGGTACCATACTGGAATTGCTGCAGTGGAAGGCAGAGAATGTTGTGCCTGACAAAGGATTTGAGAAGCTACTGAAAATATTGAAGAAGAAGCTTCCAAAGGATAATGAATTGCCCGATAGTACATACGCAGCAAAGAAGGTCGTATGCCCTCTAGGATTGGAGGTGCAGAAGATACATGCATGCCCTAATGACTGCATCCTCTTCCACGGTGCGTACAAGGATCTGAACGCATGCCCAGTATGTGGTGCATTACGGTATAAGATCAGACGAGATGACCCTGGTGATGTTGACGGCAAGCCCCCCAGGAAGAGGGTTCCTGCGAAGGTGATGTGGTATGCTCCTATAATACCACGGTTGAAACGTCTGTTCAGAAAAAGAGAGCATGCCAAGTTGATGTGATGGCACAATGAGGACCATAAGAAAGACGGGAAGTTGAGAGAACCCACTGACGGGTCGCAGTGGAGAAAAATCGAGAGAAAGTACTGGGATGAGTTTGCAAGTGAGCCAAGGAACGTATGGTTTTCTTTAAGCGCGGATGGCATTAATCCTTTCGGGAAGCAGAGCAGCAATCACAGCACCTGGCCCGTGACTCTATGTATGTATAACCTTCCTCCTTGGATGTGCATGAAGCGGAAGTTCATTATGATGCCAGTTCTCATCCAAGGCCCTAAGCAACCCAGCAACGACATTGATGTGTATCTAAGGCCATTAGTTGAAGAACTTTTACAGCTGTGGAATGGAAACGGTGTACGTACGTGGGATGAGCACAAACAGGAGGAATTTAACCTAAAGGTGTTGCTGTTCGTGACCATCAACGATTGGCCCGTTCTCAGTAACCTTTCAGGACAGACAAACAAGGGATACCACGCATGCACGCACTGTTTACTTGACACCGATAGTATATACCTGGCAAGCTGCAGGAAGAATGTGTACCTGGGCCATCGTCGATTTCTTCCGACCAACCATCAATGTCGAAAGAAAGGCAAGCATTTCAAAGGCGAGGCAGATCACCGGAAGAAGCCCGCCATGCGTACCGGTGATCACGTACTTGCTATGGTCAATGATTTACATGTAATCTTTGGAAAGGGTCCCAGCGCACTAGCTGTTTCGAGTGACGCTGGGGGACACGCACCCATGTGGAAGAAGAAATCTATATTTTGGGACCTACCCTACTGGAAAGACCTAGAGGTCCGCTCTTTGATCGACGTGATGCACGTGACGAAGAACCTTTGCGTGAACCTGCTAGGATTCTTGGGTGTGTATGGGAAGACAAAAGATACAGCTGAGGCACGGGAGGACCTACAACGTTTGCACAAAAAAGACGGCATGCCTCCAAAGCAGTATGAAGGTCCTGCCAACTATGCTCTTACCAAAGAAGAGAAGGAAATCTTCTTTGAATGCCTGCTTAGTATGAAGGTCCCGACTGGCTTCTCGTTTAATATAAAAGGAATAATAAATATGACAGAGAAAAAGTTTCAGAACCTAAAGTCTCATGACTGCCACGTGATTATGACGCAACTGCTTCCGGTTGCATTGAGGGGGCTTCTACCGGAAAACGTCTGATTAGCCATTGTGAAGCTATGTGCATTCCTCAATGCAATCTCTCAGAAGGTGGTCGATCCAGAAATCATACCAAGGCTAAGGAGTGATGTGGTGCAATGTCTTGTCAGTTTGAGCTGGTGTTCCCACCATCCTTCTTCAATATCATGACGCACGTCCTAGTTCATCTAGTTGACGAGATTTTCATTCTAGGCCCCGTATTTCTACACAATATGTACCCCTTTGAGAGGTTCATGGGAGTTCTAAAGAAATATGTCCGTAACCGCGCTAGGCCAGAAGGAAGCATCTCCATGGGCCATCAAACAGAGGATGTCATCGGGTTTTGTGTTGACTTCATTCCTGGCCTTAAGAAGATAGGTCTCCCTAAATCCCGGTATGAGGGGAGACTGACTGGAAAAGGCACGCTTGGAAGGGACTCAATAATATGCAGGGACGGATATTGTTGGTCTCAAGCACACTACACAGTTCTACAGAACTCTACCTTGGTGACCCCGTATGTCGATGAACACAAGAACAGTCTGCGCTCCAAACACCCGGAGCAGTGCGACGACTGGATTACATGTGAACACATCAGGACTTTCAGCAGTTGGTTGGAAGCACGTATTAGAGGTGACAACACTGTTTGTGATGAGCTGTACTTGTTGTCCAGGGGACCATCTTTGACTGTATTGATTTGGAAAGGATACGAGATAAATGGGAATACATTTTACACGATTGACCAAGATCAAAAGAGCACCAACCAAAACAACGGTGTCCGCTTTGATGCAACAACCGAGAGGGGAAAGGACACATATTATGGTTACATAGTGGACATATGGGAACTTGACTACGGAGTAGATTTTAAGGTCCCTTTGTTTAAGTGCAAATGGGTCAATCTGTCAGGAGGCGGGGTACAGGTAGACCCACAGTACGGAATGACAACAGTGGATCTGAAAAATCTTGGGTACACTGACGAACAGTTCGTCCTAGCCAATGATGTGGCACAGGTTATCTATGTGAAGGACATGTCTACCAGACCGAGAAAGAGAAAATATAAGAAAGTGAATACATCATACGATGAGCCAAAGCACCACATAGTTCTTTCAGGAAAAAGGGACATCGTGGGAGTGGAGGACAAGACAGACATGTCTGAAGATTATGAAAAGTTTCATGAAATTCCTCCCTTCAAAGTCAAGGCTGACCCCAGCATCCTGATAAAAGATGAAGATTATCCATGGTTACGGCGCAATAAGCAAATGACACAAGCGAAGAAAAAGTGAAGACTTTCTCCCGCAACTATTATGATGATACCATGCCAACTTTGTAACTGACGAGTATGATACCATTGTCCGTTTTGTACATGCACATGCTATGTGGGTCAATTTATGATACCATGCCAACTTTCAACTTTTTCAGAGTTCATTTGAAATGCTTTAATGTCTTATGGTTCGGCCCTCGTAATAATTAAAAATAGCAACAATAAGTATTTTGTTGTAAGTAGAAACAAAATAAAATAAATAAAGCAAGAAAGAAAACAGAAAAACAAAAAAAGTGTTTTCAAATTTGAAAACTAATGGCACTAACAGAAAGTTTATAATTTTCCTAAAACTAAAAGCAAAAACAATTAAAAAATAAAGCAAAAAACAAAAGAAAATAAATAATGCAGAAAACAAAAGAAAAAACAACAATAAGTATTTTGTTGTAAGTAGAAACAAACTAAAATAAAGAAAGCAAGAAAGAAAATAAAAAAACAAAAAAAAGTGTTTTCAAATTTGAAAACT
>NC_057803.1:694494889-694534567 GCF_018294505.1 Triticum aestivum
CTTCGGTCCGGCCGCCGGCGCCCTTTAATTTCCTCTTATTTTTTTGTGCATTTTATGTATATGTTCTTTGTGTATATATGTATATGTTCTCTGTGTATATATGTTCATATATGCAAAAGTTAGATTTTAGAAAAACTTTATATATGCAAAAGTTTATATCTGCAAAAATTTATACATATATGTGCATTTTAGGTTAGTGTATATATATGTTGATGTATACATGCAAAAGATAGATTTTTGGAAAAAATACTTTTTTTCTGTTGATGATATGATGATGTTTTTTTTTCATATATGCATTTTTTCATATATGTATTTTTTTTTAAGTTGTTAGTAGATATCGATTTTAGGTTAGTGCATTTTATCACTGATTTTAGGTTAGTTGATCAATTTAGTGCATTTTATGTTTGTTGCATTTTAGGATAGTGCATTTTATGTTAGTGGAGAGGAAAAAGTAAAATAAGGAAAAGGAAAATAAGTAGAGAAAGAAGGAGAAGAAGAAGGAGAAGACGAGGAGAGGAAGAAGAGAAAGAAGAAGAAAAAAAGAGGAGAAGAAGAAAGAATAGAGGAGCTTCTTCTCCTTTTTTTCTCCTCTTTTTTTTCTTCTTCTTCTTATTTTTTATCGGGAACGAGGGTGTCGAGGATTGCCGAGGGGTCGAGGGTCGGGAACAAGGGTAGAAGGTCGAGGGTCGTTAAGGGGTCAAGGGTCGAGGGTTTCAGGGTCGAGGGTTCGAGGTTTCTAGGGTCGAGGGATCGAGAGGGTCGAAGGAAGAAAAGAGGAAGAAGGAAGAAAGAACAAGAAAAAGAATGAGAGGAAAAAGGAAAATAAGAAGAGGAAGAAGAGGAGAAATAAATAAGAAGAGGAAAAAGAAGAAAAAGAAGAGGAGAAGAAGAAAGGAATAGAGGAGAAGAAGAAAAAATAGAATTTCCTTCTTCCTTCTTCCTCTTTTCTTCCTTTTCCTTAATTATTTTCCTTTCTCGTCGTTGTCGCGTCGTTGTCGATGTAACCCCCTCGAGATAACTTCGACATGAGGGGCGGTCGATATAAATACCCCCCCCCTTGGCCCTCTCGCTCGACCAAAACTCTCGAGGACACCCAAACCCTAGAGAGAAAACGATGTTGGTCTCCTACCCCCTCCCGCGGCGCCCCTACCCGACAAATTAACTCTCTCGAAGCGTTGTTGTGTCGAGGCGACCCCAAACCCTAGAGAAGCAGCATCGAGCCCACTAACATGATTCCTTATTGTGATTAGCTGGCTAGTTCTACGTTTGCTATCTGTACCATATATAAACATGTTGTAAATATTTGCAGAAACTGTGGAGCACTGCCGAGACGAAGAAACAGAAGCGATATTGAGGGACATAATCGCAAATGGAAGGGATGAAGTTGCGTCATTTCTCCTCGACTCCGTTGGTTAGCTGGAAGAACGGGGTGAAGAAGAGGGCTATGTTCATGATGGCTTCGGCCCATTAATGCCGGTACAAGAACAGGACTATGTTCATGATGGCTCCGATGACACAATGGAGGAACAAGAAGGAGACCGTGCTGACTGCTCCAGAGACCGAACCGATCCTGGCCAGGTATATATATATTAGTTAAGCCCGTGCTGACTAGTTAATTGATGCTTCCATTGTTTTGGTATATGTACACATATTAATTACTCTCGTCTTTCTTCCTTATAATTTCTAGCCCTCCGGATCGACCACAACTTCAGTAAGGAGACGAGGCCCGAAGAAAAAGTTGAGCTTAGATGAAAAGTTTGAGATCATAGAAATCGCGCCCGACGACGAACCGATTGAACCCATCCGGACAAGGAAGGCATTTTCTTCTCAGTGCGGGATTCTTGTTAGGGACAAGATCCCGATTAGCATCCAGCAATGGTATAAGCCTAAGGAGGAAGACCCTGAGGTGTCTTATGTCAATGATATGCAGAAAGAAGATCTTTGGACTCAGCTGAAGGCAAATTTCACCCTACCGCCAGAGGAGGATCCGGAGAAGCCAGTTAAAGATGATTAATCAAGTCTTGTGCTCTTAAGAAGATGGTAACCCTAATGAGGAGGTGGAGGAAAGAGCTGAACCAGTTTGTCAAAGATAAAAAGACACCAGAATTCATCAGCAAATATGAGAAGATCAAAGATCACTGGCCCGCATTTGTGGCCCACAAGACATCGGAAAAGAGTAAGAAGATGTCGGAGACAAACAAGAAAAATGCTGCGAAGAAGACGCTTCACCATCGCACGGGGTCAGGTGGCTACCTACAAGCCCGACCTAAGTGGTCCAAGGCTGAGAATGATCTGCTTGAAAAAGGGATCGAACCAGAGACAATGAGATGGCCAGACCGTTGCCGGACTTGGTTCTTCGGGTCTGGCGGAACCTTGGACCCTGTAACAGGGTTTTGCCAGTGGACGGACGAACAACTGGAAATACCAGTCAAGAACCTTCGACACTATATCGATGCAGCGCAGCGAGGGACATTCCTTCCAAACAGGGAGAAGGACGAGCTCACAATGGCCCTTGGGAATCCTAAGCACCCTGGACGGACACGAGGCATGCCAGGCTCCATTCCGTGGAAGGTTGGTTTTCCGGACGCAGGGGGTTACAAAACCCACGAGAGGAGGAGGAAACTGGAGCAGGACCAACTGCAGGCGCTGCACGAAAGGGTAATGGGGCTAGAGGATCGAGAAGAGGAACGAGAAGCAGCAGATCGCAGCAAACAACCTGCCAAAGCTTCCCCCGAAGCTACCCCGCCATCTCAGCGGAGAAGCAGTGTGGCTTCCACCGAGCTGCTTCAGCCGGAGCATGTCTTGACGGCTCCTGCCAGCTATCCCGTGGATGGTATCACGGAGTCTCAAAATTGCCACATGATGGCGCGATGGATGACTTTGAAGGTCAAGGCGGCTGTTGGCCAAGTTTATCCTAGTGGACCCGGCACAACTTATCACTGCCAGCCGATTCCAAAAGGATATGCTAAGGTGATGGTGGATGAAATAATGGAGGGATTTGAGGACCTCGTGCTTGACCACCCTACCGGTGAAGGGGAGACTAGGCTGGGTTCTGCTCTGAAGACTCCATGCCTATGGAAGAAGGAGCTCATCAACCTTCTGAACTGGACGCCTCCACCTCCTCCTCCTGCTCCGGCGAGTCAGGGCACTCCGCCTCCTCCACCGCCTCCTCCTCCGGTGAGTGACGATCAGGGCACACGTGGCGGCACTCCGCCTCCTTCTCCGGCGCATAGAGGCACTCCGCCTCCTTCTCCGCCTGCGCCAGCGCTCCCAAGCAGCCAGCAGCATCCTCCTTCTCCGCCTCGCCAGCAAGGGCGGAAGAGACCCGCCGCCGTCCCGGCTGCTCCGACGCGTCGTACTCCTTCTCCTCCGCCTCGTAAGCAAGCATGAAAGAAGACAGACGCCGCAGCCGCTCCGTCTGCTCCGGCGTCTAGCAGCACAACCAGATGCGGGAGGCAATACAAATACGGTCCATTATCTCTCAAGCCTCTAGAGAAGTTACCATACGAGAGGTCTGAGGAGGAAAACGATACGATTGTGCGGACCCACGTGAAGGAGTTCTTTGAAGGGGTGAAAGCAAAGAGACATCCACCTCCGGAGGAGAAGGTAGATCCGGTGAAAGCAAAGAGCACTATCGATGCCCTGAGGAAACCACCAAAGTCTCCGCCGAGAACCAACTATGAGCGCATTACTGAACAGACATATCTCCAAGCCCAGTGGTCGGGAACTACTGCCAGTGCTAAAAGGTCAAAAGAACGAGCAAAGGGGGAAAAATAGCCCAACTCGGCGAACAAGCACATCAATCGTGCCCCCCGCTCAATGTGTCTAATGCTCCGGGGACGGTGGTCGGTTATGGCAATCTTGACGATTACCTGCCTGACGATGCACTTCCTGATTTCTTGGAGGTGGACGGACACAGATACGAGTACGGGAAGCCTCTCGTCAAAGATGAAAAATCTCTAACAACAATGATGCGAAGATTCCATAATTGGTACATGGAAACCTGCAGAGAGTCTGAGGGTAAGAATGCTTTGTATCTGCATATTAAAGAGGAGCACGATCTCGTTGCAAATGATCTGTTGACTGTTCCATTTGAGGAGTTCTTCGAGTTCTTCAATCAAAAGGCCCTTGATAAATTAATGGTCTTTTGCTACTGCCTGTAAGTACTATTTCTGTCATTAAGTCTCTATATATAGCTCGGCTCTTTCATTGCATGTATTTATAATTAATTGTCGTCAATATATTATGCAGATTGAAGATCGTCGAGTGCAAAAAACAAGAAATTTATGATATTGGGTTCATTAACACAAATATCATAGATGTATTTCTGGTTGAAAAGAACGTCAAAGAGGCCGAGGACAACTTGCTACAATCGATGATCAAAAATCAAAACGAAGATATCATACTCTTTCCTTACAACGGCCCGTGAGTGTTACTGTCATGTGCATATTCGGTTTCCCTTATTACTCAAGCGAGCTTATAGTAATGTAATTGATGAGTTATGCATGCGTGCGCAGGTACCACTATATTCTTCTGGAGATTAAGCTTGAGTGTGGACTAGTAACCGTCTTAGACTCGAGACGGAAAGATCCCAAATCCTATGCGGACATCACTGAAATGCTCAGCAAGTAAGTTCAATCGATCATTATCGCACCATATCGGCAACTTTTTATTCATTTCCTGATATCTCAAGTAATAGTAATTATTTTCTTTGTCTTGCAGGGTTTGGAAACAGTTCACCGCAGAAGCTCCGGGACTGCCGAAGGAGCTGACATATAAATTCCCGAAAGTAAGTACTACTGGCTAGCTAGTTGCGCGCATCTCCCATTGATTCTATAGCTATACTTTCATCAATGCCATTTATAATAATGCTTCATTATCAGTTTGATTGACCTCTATTTCTCGTAAAGTGCTTGTGGCAGGAGGAAGGGAATGATTTCTGTGGATACTACGTGTGCGAGTTCATCCACACCGCGACTTTGAAAAACAAGCGGGGCTACTCTAGAAGACAATATGAAGTGCGTAAGCAATAATATTCACAATTTCATTTTATTACACCATCATTTCTGTTGAGTTTCATTCATATATATGTATTAATTAACCCCCTTCTTCAAATTAGACGTGGCAGATGCGGGATGAACTCCTAGAACCAGATCGCATGAAAGCAATTCAAGAGGAATTGGCGGGATTCTTTCTTGACCACGTCATCAGTAAAGCCGGAGAATACCATGTGGAAATTGATTTCAAATGCTAGGGGTTTGTAATTAAGAGATCTTATACATATTGTACATGTATGTAGCCAGTAGCGTCGGATACATGATACGAAAACTTGTTGTTCGACCAATCTCTCGGAGAAGGAGAGGTCGATCGATCACTTCTCTCGGTATGCATGACAAACTTCTGTACTGAATGGTTCTCTCGATCACTTATGTATATATAGTACGTAGCGTCGACCAAGCATGGACATAAGAGAGGACACTTCTCTCTATTAATTAGCTAGCTAACACAATATATGAAACACCTAAATTAACCCCCCAAAACCCCCAACCTCCCCTCCTTTCAAAAAAAAACAAAAACCCCAGCCACTGGAATGTTGACGCGTGGATGCCTTTTGGTCCCGGTTGGAGCCACCAACCGGGACCAAAGGCCCCCTCACTGGGCTCGGCGCACAGGGCCACGTGGAGGCACATTGGTCCCGGTTCTGGATTGAACCGGGACTAATGGGTGGAGGTATTAGTAACGGCCCATTAGTCCCGGTTCATGAACCGGGACTAAAGGCCCTTATGAACCGGGACTATTAGGTGTTTTTCTACTAGTGACTAAAGGTCACCTCCCGCCAAGTCATTTGAACCGGCACTAATGGGCGCATTAGTGCCGGCTCATATGCGAACCGGTACTAATGTTCCTCATATTAGGTCCTTTTTCTACTAGTGTGTTCCTGATAGCACTCGGGAGGAGATCAAAAACACTCTTAATGTCCCAAATGAAACACTCAATGAAAAGTACCTAGGTATGCCATCAGACATAGGAAATTCTAAAAACGGGGCTTTCAAATATTTGAAGGATCGTTTGTGGAGCAAAGTTCAAGGCTGGCTAGAGAGTACTATGTCGACAGCGGGTAAAGAGGTCTTGGTCAAAGCAGTAGCACAAGCAGTCCCGGTCTTCTCTATGTCTTGCTTCAAGTTACCAAGGGGATTATGTGAACACCTTAACATGCTCAGAAGAAAATTTTGGTGGGGCTCTAAGGACGGCAAGAGAAAACCTCATTGGATCTCATGGAAGGCCATGACAGAGCCAAAAGGTATGGGTGGATTAGGTTTCAAGGATTTTGAGCTCTTCAACTTATCAATGCTAGCACGCCAGGCGTGGAGACTCCTGCAGAATCCGGATTCCCTTAGTGCACGTGTGCTGAAAAGCATCTACTTCCCGGATACGGATATTCTGCATGCAAATCTTGGCAGTCACCCGAGTCAGGTTTGGCGGGCTATAGTGGAAGGTAGAGAGGTGCTAAAGCAAGGGATCATTCGCCGAATAGGGAATGGTGAATCTACTAACATCTGGGCAGACACATGGTTACCGAGGAATGAGATGTTACGCCCGTACGGCTGTCGGGTAGCCAATCCACCAACCTGGGTGGCCGAGCTGATTGATAACACCATGTGGGATGTTGATCGCGTCAACCAGGTTTTCATGCCAATGGATGCCAAGATCATATTGGGCATTCCTCTCTGTACACGCAACACGGCTGACTTCTGGAGCTCAAATTTCGAGAGGAACGGTGTTTTCTCTGTCAAGTCGGCTTATCGTATGTTAGTGGAAACCAGAAGGCGGCGGGAGGCTTGGTTGGAAAACACAGTAGGCTCGTCATCGACAGTAGCAGAGGAAGGAACGTGGAAAACGTTATGGAGCACTAAGGTACCAGGTAAAGTGAAAATGTTCCTATGGCGTTTATCTAAACAATCCCTCCCAACAGAAGATGTTCGAGCTCATAGACATATGTCAGATAGTTCGGCCTGTGGGATGTGTGGAGCACTAGATTCATGGAGGCACTCACTGCTGAATTGTACATCATCCAGGTGTGTATGGGCTTGGCTTGATGATGATCTTGCCCAAGTTCTGGTTGCTACCACCGAACCAAAAGCAAAGCTATGTCTTTTTACACTAATGGAATCACTATCACATGACCAGTTTGTACGGCTAGCGGTCACATTATGGGCAATATGGACGGCTCGGTGGAAGGCAATTCACGAAGGAATTTTTCAAACGCCACAAGCCACTACAGATTTTGTCAGGAGATTCATAGCAGAGCTAGAGGTGCTGGACAACAAGAAAGAACCTGCGGCAAGGGGCGGACCCTCTCAGGTCAGGCCGCGAGCTCCACCTCCGGGTTGGGTCAAAATTCATGTAGACGCCGGTGTAAGAACTGGGAGGGGAGGATCAGCTGCTGCGTTTTGTAGGGATCAACAAGGCAACTACCTGGAAAGCTCATCGCTGGTCATTGCTGGAGTGGACGACCCAGCGATTCTGGAAACGATCGCATGCCGTGAAGCACTTGCTCTTGCTGAAGATCTCAACTTGAACAACTTGATCATCGCCTCTGACGCGAAGCAAGTGGTTAGTGACATCTCAAAGTCACATATGGGCAGAAACGCAGCAATTATTCAAGAGATTAGAATTAGAGCTTCTTCTTTCGTTTGTAATTTTATGTTTGAAGGTCGTGCGGCTAATAGAGACGCACATAAACTTGCTAAGTTTTCACTCTCGTTAGGGTTGGGGCGCCACGTGTGGTTTGGCCAACCCCAGGCTTCAACTTGTATCCCACATGTTGTGGACTTTGGTGATGAATAAACTGGTTTTCACCCCTCAAAAAAAAAAAAGCAGCGCCTCTCCGGGTTCGTCACGGTGTCGGCCTCCCGTTTTCCCGCCGAATTTACATCCGAGTCAGAGACGAGCAGGAACTTCATCGCCATGGCTGTGTTTGCAGGCCTATAAACACCTACGCGCACCCTCCGTCCAAGCAACACCACAAGCATTGGCTTCGACCTCGAGTTTGATGGCGGCCGCCGGGATGGACAGGTTCGCGGCCACGATGGTCTTCTGCGAGGCGCCGTTCGACGGCACCCTCGCCCCCGCGGTGCCCACCGGCCACGACGACGACAAGGCCGAGGGAGCTGCCTCGGTGTTGGAGGTGGCGTCGGCGTTGATGGAGGCGGCGAAGGAGTACTTCTCCGGCCCCGCGTCGGAGCAGCAGCAGCAGCAGCAACCGGGCAGGGACAGCGTGCCGGCCTTCTTGGACGCCGTCGGCCTGGAGTATTATTAGCACAGTAGTATGGACCAGAATTAACGTACTTGGTTTTGTTAAAATTTCGTTCTAGTAGTGATTGCACTAGTGTACTAGGATGTTGTTTGTTTTGGATGAGTGCTGAGTTAGCCTCTGTACATGAGGCATTATAAATTTGTAATTTGCCTTGGGAATCGCTGGACTTTATGCTGTGATATTCTACCTGAGTTTTCTTTTTTTGAGAAATAATATTCTACCTGAGTTCATCCTTGGATATGTCCCGAACTCCCGATACGTAAACTTCCTAAAAACTTCTCTGCCCCCTGAATTTCAGTGGGTGGGGCCCTTTCCTCCCCCGTTCTACAATCATATTTATCCACCTTGCTTATATTACGTAAACCATGTAACCTCTACGTAGGTGCGAGAATTGTTTTTGTTGCTCGGCCTCCATGGAAGTCTTCAAATTCAAATTTCAAATTTCATCAGAAGTCGTATTTTTACATTTCAAAAAATTCTGAAAAAAATTACAGAAGGCACAACACACATGTGTGTAAATTTTCAAAGCAAAATACGTTGAAATGAGGGTTGTGCAAAAAAAATCTAGGACTTTTCAACACACGATATTTATCCTTTCGGGCCATGAATTTATCTTTTGTGTATACATCACATTTCAAGGTATTTCATCATAAATATTTACACATATACACATAACATTCTTGTTTACTTGCACAAATTTTTTCAGATTTTTTAAACCAAAAAGTTTGAATTTTGATTTTTTTCAAAAATTTCAAGCTCTAGTGAGCTCGGTCACCAAACGTCCGTCTTCATATAGGTGTAGCATTACCCGTACGATATCAAGGTCTCACAAGCTTTTACCTACTCGCCAGAACGAAGAGAAAAAAAAAACCAAGTAAATATACTACGAGCCAACATAATTTTCTATTCACTTCTTTAGATGGTTACCCACTTTCAACTAACAGCACACCTCATGCAAACCGGAAATTATCTTGCCAGGCCATGATCATCGTGTAACAGTTCAGTTCTACGATTAACTAGGTTACACTAAGTTACAGACGACAGATGAACGTTCCTTTTTTTCACCATAAATTTCACAAAAACTTGTTTACTGTCCTCTACATACATGTATGGAAATTTCTTTATCAATCTACTGAAGCCAACAGATACGATGTTTCACCAAGTTACAAACACCATGATCATATGGCACACCATGATCAGATTCTATTTCTCAACCTCCTCTATTGCTATGTCAACTTTGCCGGGCGTTTTGGGAGGATACAGCTCCCATAACGCAACCGTGGTATCCGCCGAGCATGAGGCCAGCAATTTGCAGTCATGTGAGAAAGTGACCGCAGCACACTGCCAGCAAAAAGAAGAAGCATGTAGGTTAAACTACATGTCGAGCGGAAATTGACCAAGTTCTACGTAAGGAGAAAACTGAGCCGATTATCAATCTCATGACCCATATTCCAATTGAAGTAAACAGGAGAACTGAAAAGTATATTGTCGAATTATGGGACTAACCAAGGGAGGATAGATGCAAAAAGAAAATGTGGAGAGCAACTAGATGAAAGAAGCTGCATACCGTAGCGCTGTGGTACTTTAGAATCGCTAGAGCATTTCCTTTATTGTAGTTATACACTCGAATCCTGCAAATGATGCAAAACACCTGAAAGATTACACAAATGCAACATTTGCAAACTCAGGTAAACAAATAGAAGCATGCTTCTCAGGTGGACATCACCTACTCCTTGTCCAACTTTGCTTAACTCTTCTGCGCACATAATGCTACCTATTTTCTGTTCTCCACCTATCCTACTGTCATCTTTTCTCTGTCTTGCACTTCTGCTCTATTTTTCTTAGCTGTTTTGCCTTATCAGAGGGCACACAACTATCTGACCTCTGAAAACCTAATCAGCCAGCACTAAATCAGTTTGGTAATCAGCGATGACTAATCAAACGCAGCGGAGCTAGTATCATCCTGGTGATACTTCTGATACTATGATATCAGGGTGATACTAGCTTCATGGGTGATACTACAATATCAGGGTGAAACTAGCTTCGTGGGTGATGCTACGATATCAGGGTGAAACTAGCTTTGTGGGTGATATTATGATATCAGCTTCATGGGTGATACTACGATTTCCAGGTAGAATCGGGCGGGAGCACTCCAAATCCACAGCGTCGACAGATCTGCCATGGAATACAGGCAGGTAAAAGAAAAGATAGGCTGGTCCATGTCATAGCCATGGAGGTAGGCCTAGGCGTAGTATGCGGATAAGGGTGCTGCATTCCCACACCCGCATCCACTCTACCCGATGGATACAGACTCTTCCCGTTTGAGAGTTGACCTTGCGTCCAAAAATCTGCATGAATCGGTCAAGATCAAGAACACACAGTAGTAGAAGAAGAGAGCACAAGAACACAGCTGGTTCCTCCCAACCTCAACTCGGCCTCTTCACAGCCACCAGCACCAACGTGCCTGTGGATCCAGAGTCCCTCAACTACATAACGTGCTATAACCTAGGATATTCGGTATGTAACCCCCTAATATAAACCTATGTAACCCTGTTAGTGTATCAAGCGTATTTTAGTTCTAGATACATCCATTTTTATCCATTTCTCCGACAAGTATTTCCAGACGGAGGGAGTATTTGGTAATGCCAATTGATGGTAAGTCTACAAAATTGGATACCAATTGGTTTTTGCCCGTCTCTAAAATGGTTGCAACTTTTGGTATTTTTTGGTTTTGTCAAATGTTGGCTTGCCAAATACTGGAAGTGCCAAATGTTGGCATCAAACCAACATTTGGCCTGTCAAATGCCTCTACGTAAATCATTATGGAAACTAAATAACCCATGGCCTGTCATCGCTGGAGAGTGGCAGGAGAGAAATTTACAACTAAGACCCATTTCGGCCGATGTAAGATTCATCGATGAATCTTATAAACATATATACGAATCTTACGGTGGCTTTCATTTATCTTCAAGGATCTCGTGATATATGATTTGACCATGGTAGCACATATTTCACCAAGTCATTCTCTGACATCGTAACCAAATTTCATGTATTTCTTTGTAAGTTCAATAATTTATTGTATCTCATACTCCCTCCGTTCGGAATTACTTGTCGTGAAAATGGATGTATCTAGACATATTTTAGTTCTAGATACATCCATTTCCGAGACAAGTAATTCCGAACGGAGGGAGTACATGTCTTTCTACTTTGCGGCATGGCTTGCACGTGTAATGTGGTATCACCCAGGCTTTTAGTATCACAAGCAAAACGTAGTATCATCCGGAAATCATAATATCACCCTGATATCAATTTTTTTTTGATAAACATCACCCTGATATCATATAGTATCACCCACAAAGCTAGTATCACCAGGATGTAAAAATTACGCTTAGCCTCTGGCTCCATCCCGTTCCTCTCAAAGCTTGCCCGCTCCCCGTGGCGGTGGCCAGATAGGAGTTGTGATCTCCTAGTCCACCATGGAAATCATGAGACATCCATTTGATTAATTTACTTTAGATTGCATTCAAATATATTTAGTCTACCAATAAAAGTACTATATTCAAATCAGATGCAGTTATTGACTCAGGCAATCTGATCTACCAAGCCACTAAAAAGGTTATATTAGCATCCTTGGTCAGAGGTAAAAGCTAAGAATGGGGAAACAAACCTGTGATCCCAACCAGCAGTTGCTGCAATCTTGTTGTCTGGCCGAATCGCTGTACCCGCTACACCGGGTCTCTCAATTTCTATTTCATTCCTGAGAGAAAACGTGCCCTGTAATCAAGACAGCTACATTTCAGTTATGAATTTCAAAAGTATTGATTCCTAAATTGAAATTAAGCACTCAAGTGCAGGTGATGCTTGTGATGAAACGGATGCAAAAATCACACAAGTAGTTGACATGTCAAGCTATTGAGTCTGAATTAATATGAAGCAGATCATAAAGAGATGCTCGATTTCCCTAGTGTGTAAACTAGTTAGCACTACATGTATGAATTATCACATGGACATATTGCTCCAAATCCGGGCTGATATCCAAGTATGAAAAAACTGACATCTCAACACAGCTGTCAATTTGGATACGCAAGCACTCATCAACCTTCTGAAAAGAGGATATAATACATAACACCGCACCATCAATTTTTACATAGACTTGATGAACGCAAAGTCCTTAACTGATAGTGGCTTGCCCACTACTACTTCCCACAGTAAGCACATCTTAGTTCTTACATGTCTCAAGTGTTATTACTAATTGTTAGAACTTAGAAGCACTTTCTGGATGTATGATTGTGTCAGGATATACTTGAGAATATTAATAAAACTGTACTGAGAGTGGCATAACGTAGAACTCAAGGTGAAAACTCGGGTTTGTAGGGTACTACTCACAGCATGCATTTTCATGAAAAGGAGCTTATATAGCAGGAACAGAACATAGAATGATTGATGTCACACCTTCTGATGATCAAGGGCAAACATGGCTATTTTATTATCAGCACCTCCAGAGATCCCACCGGTGCATAAACCGTCAATAGCAATGGATAAAGCTGCACGCCTGCATCTTATTAGATCATACGTTGTATCATTCCATCAAAGGAAGATAAAGATAACTACTCTTGAAAAATGGCAGGTTACACAATTGAGTTAAAACTGGGTGTAGCAAGGGACCTGATTCCGAATGATACTTCACTGAAGATAAGGGTGACCCAGGCTTTCGTACATCCCACCAAAGAGTGCTTCCATCTTCATAACTGGTGGCCGTAAAAGCGATGTTTGTTAATAAAATGAACACACACATTTTTCAATCTTGACCCTAGAATTGGTATTTTAACCTTGAACTGTTGAATCAGTTTAATTCACCCCCTTTGGCCCTATCCCGTTGAAAACTTATGAACTTTTTAAAAGGTCGGAAATAGTCAAAACTCGATATGAAAAAGAGGATTCAATACTCCACAGATGACATGTAGCTAAACTTTTTAATAGTCAATATGAAATCCTCAATTTCCTATAAAGTTTTTTCCTGATAGTGACAAACTGAAAATGAATCAATAGTCAATCTGACAAAAAAGCTATTCGCCAAATTTCCTAAAGAGTTCTGGAGTCCACCCAAAAAAGTGATTTTATTATTAAAAAAATCCTGATTTCTATATTTTTTTATTAAGTGTAGAAGTGATGACACGTGTCATCTCTGTCAGCACAAAACATTTTGGGATAGGGCCAAGGGGTAAAATAAACCGATTCAAGAGTTCAAAGTTAGAAACAACTGGTTTCAGAGTTCAAGGTTGAATGCCAGCGCTGAACGCAAGCAAGGAAATAGGGTAAAAAAGAAAGGACTGAGAAAATCTTTTTCATTCTGAAAAATGTTACCGACATCACTTTAACCCAGAAACATACTATGGGATTGTTTATCATATAAAGTACTAGAGATCAATTTACCATATTTAGGTACCAACTATTGAAGATGAGATCATATTGAGATATCACTACAGTCATAATGTGACTAGCCAAAAACTCATGCCATAACACTAAATTCTTGAACCCTTGAAACATACTCACTTCAATTAATGGATTTATTTTGTAAAGATAAAGTTGCTTTGTTGTTCCACACAACACAATCAATTCAATTGTGTAAGTGTCATACACTCATACTTGTAATCTTTACCTGTGAGCTAATCAAATGAATATGCATCAACAATATCATTTGACTATGTGCTGCACATACCCATGGAATACACACAACAATGGTCATGCACATTGTGAAGCAGGAACAAATCTGTATGCTGCATATAGTCATTTGTCCACTTCACAAAACATCATCATTACACTTGCAACAAGAATTTGATCAAGTGTAACTTCTGCCATAGGGGCGAGATGAATTATCTTACATCATTCTCTCAAATTTGTGAGTGGAAAGATGATTCATGTGCAATATGACCAAGCTAAAGCATCCAAATACCGTTTCCATGCTACATGATAGTTACTATCCAGATAAAACATTAGATATGTTCAGCTTATGCTATTTTTTAATTATGCATGATCATTGCATGACACTTAGAGCCAAGACTCCCAAACAAAGGACAGAGGCCAGAGGATAAAAAGAGAGCATGGGTCCTGGACACTGATAGAAGGACCAGATTCACATTTAAACCATTTGCCAGAGAGCGAGCTCAGTTGCTTTTTAGCTGAAAATAGCTTAATAGTTTTTGTTGGGATACTACACTAGGCCATGGCACATGATAAATATGTTGAAATATTAGATACAAACATATTGGGCTTGTAAAATGTTGATCTGGGTACCTTGATAAAATATTAACGTAGCCTCCAGATGCACACGGGATGAAAGCTTGCACGGCCATGCATAGACCTACGGACAACAGAATTACAGTTTTCAAGGATTACTAACTAGCATAAATAGTGAAGACAAACAAATGGCACCGAACAATAAAAACGGAGTTTTATGACTGTCCTGCAGATGCAGATTATTATTCTAATTCAATATAGTTGTAAACAAATTCACGCATTATACCTTGTAATAACAAGAAAACTACAACACCACAGGAAACAGAAATAAACAAGATGCCAGAGAGCTTCATGCCATGGAAGAAGGTTTGATCCTACATCACATATATACATCCTTGCTAATGGATGGTGAAAGAGGTCAGTCAAATTGCAAGGCGTACATATCTTGGATATGTGTTTATAACTTCCTTCAACAAAAACCGAACAATGAATCAACGGACCATGTAGGTGGAGCTGCTGGATGGTCATACAGGCTTATATTAAGTCAATAAAGCCCAGACGAACAATTCTCAAACCCAACAATTCTGGATTTTTGGTAGACAAAAAATTAAAACAACAAAAATGGTGGAGGCTACTCTGATATCAAGTCTAAATACTTCATGGTTCTACTACGCGAGAAGTTACCACCGGATACACATACTACGTACAACCCAACTTGGTATTTTGTTGAACAACAACAAAAAAACTATAGCTGGAGTGCTGAAGAGTGAGGACAAACCTTTTTGCTTGGTAGGGTGACCTGTCATATTAGCACTGCATCTTTTGGGCAAACACATTATCTTCGTTGAATTTTTAATGTCCCAAAGTTCAACCTATAGATTTTGTTATGAAGTTACAACAAGAAAGCAGTGAGAACAATAGAAGTAACAACATGAACACAAAGCTCAGCCAGGCTTGCTTAATTGCATTATATTAAGTCAATAATTTATTTATAGATCATTAAGTTAGAAAAAAGATAGCATAGTTTGAAACTAACCTCAAACGATTCTTGACCAGCAATTGTCAATATATTTTGTCCATCCAAGGAACTGCCTAGCAATACATAAGAAAGTCAGCAATGCAGAAATAGGTTCCTTTTCTAAATAAAAAGTTATCAGACACCATGTTACAGTATGGTCTTCTTCTAAATGATGTCAGATTTGGAAATCAACAAAGTGTTATATTATGCCATTTAATTTGCAGTCTTTCCTCGACATAAATAAACGATAATGCTATGTATTTTTCCATTATCGAAAAGTTTACACTTCCATAATAAGTCAATAGTTAGTAAATTCATGTAGGATTCAGAGGTTATCACTGCTTTTAAAATGTGAAGGGATTCAGAAATGGTCGCACATTACCTTGTTCATATTCTTGTGTTCCTTCTGCAGGATTTAAACCATCTGATCCAGTATTATCTACAATAGGTACTCTTTGTGGCTCAGTGCCACTATTTGAGCGACTCAAGTTGGTTTGTGTGGCATGTGCAGAACATGGAACCTTAACCAGTGACATCTTACAGAAATGGTATGTACTTGTTTTAATTGTAAATATGGGCCTCCTGCAAGGGCACAAATAATGGATTTATAAATTCCACAGAAACGCATAGAACAAGGATGGGCCACAAAGCCTGCTAAAAAGTATGTATCCTTCCAGATTTCCACATGAACACTGTACATATTATCTTATCTCCTAAAATGCTTCACAAGTGTCCACACGTCTAGGCCAATCATAGTTAAGTCAAGATATATTTATAGGAAAAGAGAACTCTTGGTTCTAAAGGTCACCTGGTTAGAAGTTCTTCAAAAGGTTGCCACTACAGTCTACGGATGAGGGCCATTGTTATACATTTAGACTTAAAAGTATCATATTACAACAACATAACATCCGTCAAAAAAGGGTAAAGCACCATAAGGGTTGTGCCTTCCCTACAAGCTATAGTCAGGACGAAATACTGTCAGGTAACATGAATAACTTAATTCTTATGACATGGTACTCAGAACGATATCCAGATTTTGCTCACTGCTAACTGCTATCATGGGTGCTTGAACTGAGTTTGACCATAAAATTGATAGCATCACTGATAATCTGACCTTGGCAGAATAACACAATATTGTAATCGTAAAAACTTCTTTTCAGTTCTCCATGGGATGTGTGATTTGAAATATTATGTGCATGTGTGTTTCCTTGCATTTAAGTAAGCATGAGCCTATTCCTGGGTCCTGACTAATCATGCACCAGCTTATGTTTGATGTTAAGTTGTAGCATGTGAAGAAAATCATACCTTGAGAGCCCAGCTTCTTCAATCGCCCAGCCTTTGCACAAACCATCCCTGCCCTGGCTGTGTGAAAATGGATAGCACATATATTTACTAAAATTCAACAAAAATCATTTCAGTGGAAAAAAGCATGCTCAAAATAAGCCTCAAAGGAAATCTCTACCATACACATTCCACGACACAATAATGTTGTAGAAGTTAAAAGGCACTTGTAATTTCCCCAAAGTCCTGTTCAGCAACTGTAATTCAGTACTGGAATGCTACACCGTTTCAGCAACAGTGTTCCAAATACAGCTGCTGGCATGGTCATACTTATACTAGTACTAGTTATGGACACGGGGAATTCTTGTCTAGTAACCAGCATCCTAGGCTAAGCTGAGTTTCAGAAATACAGTAACCAGCATCCCTGGCAGACTTCACCCCAATTCACTCACCTAATGACCGCGTTCCCAAGCCCGGAGCCAGAGGCGACGGAATACACCCCAGCCGCGCCACCGTGAGCCCTACAGAAGGAAGGACACGCCATCACTGAACCTCCCGAAACCAAACCACACCCGTCCCCGCAGTCTGCAGAAGCGCACGCGGGCTTACCAGATGGAGGAGACGGTGCGGTGGCTCGCCGTGTCCCAGATCCTGAGCTCCCCGTCGGCCGCGCTGGTGGAGCGAAACCAGAGACCACGCGTCAGCGCACAGCAGAGTCGCGTTCGGCAGGGTTCATCGTAAGCGGCTGATGCCGTGGGGAGAGCAGAGAGGGGTTCAGGAGGGAGTACCCGGAGAAGAGGAGCGGGAGTGCGGGGTGGAAGCAGGCGTCGCTGACGGCGGCGCGGTGGCCCCGCAGCACCGCCACGGGGTCCGGCGACGGGCGGCGGCGCGGCCTCTCCCAGTCGCTGCTGGCCATGTCGCCCGGCGAACGAAGTGCGAGACAGGCAGAAGGCAATGCCGTTTCTGTCCAGCGCTCGACGCCTCAGCCCAAATGCCCACTCAAGAGGGCCGGCCCACCACGAACCGGCGCGCGGAGCCCAGGCCACTGAACGCCACGCCACGCCACGTCAACGATCCGCGGCTCTCGCGCTCTCCGCCAACCAGCGGCGAGCACACGGATCCTGTGCTTTCTCGGGGCGGATCGGAGCCGTCGACCGGATCGGCATCCCGAGGCCTTTTCGCAAACGGTAACTGGGTCCACGCGTCCCGCCCACCTGCTCCGCCTACAAGTACCCCCGCCTACTGTCCCCCACTTTACTATTCGCCCTTCCGCATCCAGTTTGGTCGCCTTCCGATTCGAACCTCCCCGAAATCCGCAGCAGTCGACAGGAGGCCAAAGGCGCCGCCATGGCCCGTACGAAGCAGACCGCCCGCAAGTCCACCGGCGGCAAGGCGCCCCGCAAGCAGCTCGCCACCAAGGTCCGCCCCGCCGCCCCCTCTTCTCTTTCGATTTCGATCTGTTCATTCGTCCTTGTTGATTCGAAGATTTGTTGGCTGACGTTTTGGAGTTTGAATCGTCGTTGTGTTTTCATCAGGCGGCGAGGAAGTCTGCGCCGACGACCGGCGGAGTGAAGAAGCCCCACCGCTACAGGCCCGGGACCGTGGCGCTCCGGGAGATCCGCAAGTACCAGAAGAGCACGGAGCTGCTGATCCGCAAGCTGCCTTTCCAGCGCCTGGTCCGCGAGATCGCGCAGGACTTCAAGACGGACCTCAGGTTCCAGAGCCACGCCGTGCTGGCCCTCCAGGAGGCGGCCGAGGCGTACCTGGTGGGGCTGTTCGAGGACACCAACCTGTGCGCCATCCACGCCAAGCGCGTCACCATCATGCCCAAGGACATCCAGCTCGCCCGCCGCATCCGTGGCGAGAGGGCCTAAGCTGCCCCCTCCGCCGACGCCGTTAGTGAGTCGGAATGAGTTGATTCTGGTTGTAGTTTGTTCCTAATTGCTGTGCTAGGTCTCTCTGCTTTTGTGTAGAAGAAATATGGTTGTTGGTACAAGCAAGACGAACTTGTTATGTGATGATGTTACTTTTGGTTTGCGATGAAGCAAACGTATGTCGAAGACCTCAGAACTGCTGTTGTTGTTAGCAACGACTCAGCTCTTGTCGTGTCCTTGATCCCATCGTGGTGTTCTGTCTTGATTCCTGCGTGGTTTTGATTTGGGTTGTGCTGTCGATGGTTGCCGTGCGGTCTACTCGTTCTGTCGTCGGCGGCGATGTGGATGCAACCGTCTGTCCACGGCGAGGTCAGACACGTTTGTGATGCTTGTGGACGGTTTTTTTTTCTGCTCGACCTACCGACTCACGGAATCGTGGTCGCTACAACGGAGTTTGAATATTTCCTTGCTACTGATAAAATTTGAATATCGTTTCGTGGTCGCTGGTGAGCTGTCCCTACCATGGAGTTTGTTGAGAAGATTGTGGCGCGTGCAACACGGTATGACCAACTTCGTGCGAAGGTGTGCAAAATCCCATTAAGGGGGCATGTACTTATCTTACGTCTTGCATGTAATTTAGAACTAAATCCAGTTCTTGACTTGCATTTTGAACATTTGTATGTACAATATTATTAGGGTTGAGTATCAACATTTGGGTTGATATAAAAAATCAATATTATTAGGTGCGTCATGAGTTTAATTTTTTAATTCTTCAGTTTTTTTTCACGGGTGGTAACTTCAGTTTTTTTCGTGGGTGATAACTTCAGTTTTTTATATGTTGATATTTTATATATAACTATATGAGTTTGATTTCAGACAGTTTTTATATCCGAAGTAAAAAAGAACCAGAGGGAGTAATAATCTAGGGTGCAAGTTGATATAGAACTCGATGCATTTGAAACTATTCACATTCAAATTTGTAGCAAATATTTTTGAGGTGTCGTGTATAACATGGATGCATGTTGTAAAGTAAATCGTTTTCTTAATATCTTGTATTTTAGCAGAAGATTTGGAGATACTACTAAACTTTTACCTAGTGTGATAAAGAAATGAAAGAACCAAAAACGACCACTCTTCATTTGATCATAGTGGGTTTCCCTCACAAAAATAATTTGGTTGTGGTTGGTGAATGCTCGCCTCTTAATTTTTTTAACACAAACGCAGAAGCTCATACATACGCACGTACACTCACCCTCTATAACGCATGCACACTTCCATATGAGCACCTCTAGAAACTGAGCCGGCACTTTATCTTGAGATTGACGAAGTCGCCACAGACGCATGCGTAGTCGACGGGAACATCTCCTCCCACGGTACGCACATTGCTGGAAGGTTTGAATAAATCCAAAAAAATGTGAGCACTAGTGTCAAGCCTAGGACTTTGAACTCTGGTAGGCTAAAGATACCACTGTTCTCCTAAGCATCTAAATCATTGACCAGTCAAAATCGTGAACCGGATTCAGAATTGAACACCTTAATTGAATGTGAGAACTCCTTAAGAAATTATTGACCCATTAGTGTTGCATGATGGCATTAATTTTCCTTCAGTGATGAGAGCGTGCATGAGACTGATACATTTTTATAAGATAGTTGTTGCCGATTGATTTGAGAAATCATTGAGCAGTAAAAAAATCATGAATCGAAGTTAAAATTGAACACCTAAGTTGAATGAGAGAGTTTCTTCAAAAAACAGTTGACCAAGTAAAAATAATCAGGTGGTGAGAAGGGTGAGAGACTGATGTATTTCTGTAAGAATGCAAATTAATCCACAGATGTGCACGGAAGTTTCTTGCGGTGGTGACCACAAGTATTATATTGGTGCTACAGTGTTGTATGTTAGCATTTTTTTTGTCAAGGGATGAGAGGCTGTGAAACTGATGTATTTTTGTATGCTAGTTGCTACAGATTGATTTGAGAAATCATTGATCAGTCGAAACGGTGAACCAAATTTAGAATTGAACCCCTCACTACCTCACTTGAATGAGAGAGCTCCTTAAAAAATTGTTAACCAACTCAAAAATTAGAACTCAATCCCGAATCATATTGGTGTTACAGTGTTGCATGTGGCCATTATCTTTTTCATATGATGAAGAGACTGATATATTTTTTATAAACCAGTTGCTACCGATTGAGTTGAGAAATCATTGACCAGTTGAAATCATGAATCGTATTTAAAATTGAACACCACACTTCAACAAGAGAGCTCATTGAAAAAATGTTGACTAAATAAAAATTGGGAATCCAAATCAAAACAGTTGAATTAGAGGCCTTTACCCATAGGGAGCTTAGTTATAGTAGATAGGAGAATTGTGCGTCAACGTTTAATTTCAATACTTCTTTTGATTCAAATTTAGTACTTCAACCCAATTTTTGCCAACGTTTTCATGCATTTGCACTTCAAATTGAACTATATCCATTAATTGTCTAGAAACAGAGAAGAAAATAAAAAAATAAAAAATAAAAAATGAAGAAAATAAAACAAAAGAGAGATAAAGAAAGAAAGAAAATGTTGAGTGCTTTGTAAGCATAACCCACCGCATGCCACCGCGTGCGCAGCTTGTGAGCATAACTGGAGTTGTCTTGCGTAGAATGCATGTCTCTAGCATGATCTTGACATCAACCCCAATAGTATGCAGTATAAATGATCTACCCAATCTACCATCGTACTAGTAATAATGTATAATCTCACTATTTAAGGTACCCTGATTCGGACATTTATATCGGCCAACTGATAAGAACATGCATTGCCCCTTATGGTTGGTGACATGCTCCTTCAACTCCCACTTTCACTGAACTACCTTTAAAAATGCGCCCATTGCCCTGCCCTTGCCCCCTCTCCACTCAAGAGAAACATACTCACCCTGAAGGCTATTATAGTGGCTAGGATTACTCAAAATCATTATCATCCATTGACCGGTCGGTTGTAGGCTGAGAACAATTCGACACCTCGTTGTTTTCTTCGAGTGATTCTATTGTTTGCTATAGTGTGAAGTGGTTTCACTTAGTTTTCTCATGTTGCTACAAAGGCTTACAGTTAGTACACAAGAAATGTGTTGTGACAGTGTAAACTTGTTGGATTAGCTAAAATTAGAGTTCAGATCAAACTGGGAGTTGGAGGCATCTAGAAAGTTTTATCAAGATTACCAAAATGACCTTGTGATAAAAAATATTTTAAAAGCTTCACTTGATTGCTCTTATTAATTGAGAAACATTTTTAAACCCATCCATATATTAATTAATAAACTTTAATACAATCGTTCATTACAGAATCCGTCTCGCAGGACGGTACACTCCGCTAAAGTTAACCCATCCAATCTAGGATCAAGACAAAATTTAGCAATCTCATGGGCCACTTTGGTCTTGTCCCTACTAATCCTGCCATGTCACACTATGGAATAAGTTGAACCACACCTAAGGCTTCCCTCTTTAAATCCACAAGAGCTGAGTTATCCAAAGCATTATTAGACAAATAAAATTTCATAAACAAACGATTAGTCTCCAAAATGGCGGGCTTATGGTGGAACTGCAATATACAATCCCACTAAACAAGATCGCTGTTCTATTTCCTCGACATTTAACCACAAGTATTATATTGGTGCTATAGTGTTGTATGCTGGCAATTTTTTCGTCAGGTGATGAGAGGTTGCAAGACCGGTGTATTTTTGTAAGCTGGTTGTTACAGATTGATTTGAGAAATCATTGATCAGTCAAAATTGTGAATGAAATTTAGAATTGAACACCTCACTTGAATAAGAGAGCTCCTTGAAAAATTGTTGACCGAGTCAAAAATTGGAACTCAATTCTGAATCATATTGGTGTTATGGTGTTGCATGTGGCCATTATCTTTTTTCAAATGATGAAAGCGTGCACGAGATTAATATATTTTTATAAGCCAGTTGCTACCGATTGAGTTGAGAAAGCATTGACCGGTTGAAATCATGAATCAAATTTAAAATTAAACACCTCACTTCAACAAAAGAGCTCATTGAAAAATGTTAACTAAGCAAAAATTGGGAATCCAAATCAAAATTGCCCTCGATTGAATTAGGCCTTCACCCACATGGAGCTTAGTTATAGTAGATAGGAGAATGGTACATTAACGTTTAATTTCAATGCTTCTTTTGATTCAAATTTAGTACTTCAACTCATTTTTGCCAACGTTTTCATGCACTTAGGGCCCGTTCGGAAGTTCTCCACGAGCCAGCTTCTCCGTCTCCGCGTGGGAGCCAGCCCGAACGCATCAGCTTATGGAAGCCTGCTTCGCGGAGACCCGGCCCGCCGCAGTGTAATTTCGTGGAGCAGCTGAAGTGTAGCTTCTAAAAAAGAGGAAGGTGGAGTTGCTCTAATTTACACGAGAATGCCACCGCCAAGTCAATCCTGTACCGGTTCGCCCTTCCCCTTCCCCTCGTCACCCAGTTTCTCTTGTTCCCTCGTCCCCTTTCTACAGACTGTAACCCTATGAGGGCGCCGCCACACGGCCGCCGGCCTGCCGCCACCCATCCAACGAGGCGTCGGTGCTCCGCCGCATCCCTGGAGGTTTCCCATCCCATACCCACTGCAGTCGCCGCCCAATCTTGGACGCCCGAGCCTGCTTCAACTCCCTGCGTTGCTCGTCGCCGGTACCCAGTCAACCTGCTCCGTCAAGCTTGCTGCTGGATCCAAGCCAGAGAGCCCATTTCTCCTAGCTCTCTTCACCACGCCGGCTTCCTTCCTGACTATTTTGAGTTTGTACAGTGTTTGGAGCAATTCTCTGCTCCCGAACGAATCGCTGCTCCCGTTGGAAGCTGGCTACGGCTGGATTCGCGAGAAGCTGGCTATTTGGAGAAGCTGGAGAGGATCCGAACGGGCCCTTACAATTCAAATTTGAATTGAACTATATCCATTAAATGTCTAGAAAAGGAGAAGAAAAGAAAAAATATATAAAAGATAGAAAATAAAAGGAAAAATTGAAGAAAATAAAAGAAAATGAAGAAAATAAAGGAAAAGAGAGATAAAGAAAGAAAGAAAATGCCAGAGTGCTTTGTAAGAAACACCCGGCAAAGGTTGGCCTTTGCCGAGTGTTTTGTATTTGTCAAGTGTAACAAAGTAATCAAGACGATTCTAGTAGTGGCATCCATAGAAGCGCGTGAGCTTCAATTGAGATGGATTTAACAACCACCCATGGAAATGCTAATATTTTTTCGTTGCTCCCACATAACCCACTGCATGCCACGGCGTGCGCAGCTTGTGAGGATAACTGGTGGAGTTGTCTTGCGTAGAGTGCATGTCTCTAGCATGGTCTTGACATCAACCCCAATAGTATGTGGTATGAATGATCTTCCCAATCTACCATAGTACTAGTAATAATGTATAATCTCACAATTTAAACTCATGGTACACTAATTCAGACATTTGTATCGGCCAACTGATAAGAACATGCATTGCCCCTTATGGTTGGTGACTTGCTCCTTCAACTCCCACTTTAACTAAACTGCCTTTAAAATGCGCCCCATTGCCCCGCCCTCGCCCCCTCTCCACTCACGGATAGGATTGCTCAAAATCATTATCAGTCATTGACTGGTCTCTTGTAGGTTGAGAACAATCCGACAGCTCACTGTTTTCTTCGAGTGATTCTATTGTTTGCTACAGTATGAAGTGGTTTCACTTAGTTTTCTTATGTTGCTACAAAGTCTTACAATTAGTACACAAGAAATGTGCTGTGACAGTGTAACTGGTTGGATTAGCTAAAATTAGAGTTCAGATCAAATTGAGAGTTGGAGGCATCCAGAAATTTTTATTAAGATAACCTGAATAACGTCGTGACAAAAGATATTTAAAAAAATCTTCACTTTACTGCTTTTATTAATCGAGAAACATTTTTTAAACCTATCAATATATTAATTAATAGACTTTAATACAATCGTTCATTACAAAATCCGTCTCGCAGGATAGTACACTATGCTAAAATTAACCCATCAAATCTAGGAGTAGAATCAAGATGAAGTTTAGCAATCTCATGGGCCACTTTGTACTCTCTATTAATCCTTGCCATGTTGCACTGTGGAATAAGTTGAGTGACACCTAAGGCTCCCTCTTTAAATCCACGAGGGCTGACTTATCCAAAACAATATTAGACAAATAATTTTTCATAAACAAACAATTAGTCTCCAAAATGACAGGCTTATGCAGTGAAACTGCAATATACAATCCCACGAAACAAGCTTACAATTCTATTTCCTCGACATTTGAACGGACTGGAAGTAAATACCACGAAGAAATGAGCACCGATCCCTCGTGATCTCTCACCACCATGCCAACCCTAGCAAATCATCTGCCGCCATGAAGCTAGTATCCGCATATTGACTGAGAAACATGATGTTAGTTTTTTTTAGGGGTGGAAACATTATTTTATTGTTATGTTAAAGCTGTAACATTCTTCTAGGAAATTCCTTTTTTTTGAGAAAACCCGTAACTTTATTCATAGACATAACAATTAGGGGTACACTGATTTGGACCTAAGATCCAAGAAAATACAAAGTAACTCATATGACTAAGAATTATAATGAAATCTCTTGAAAACACCTTCTTCACAATATCAACCTTTGGTCGAAGAAATACTTCAAAAGCTTCGGTAAAGATACTACAATTGGACTGGAGCAATGATATTGTCACTCTTTCACCCGCACGAACATTACCAATAATGATTTTTGAAAGCGCCTTGAGCCGCCCTGCCAAAAAGATGATAAGTCTTGATCGATGAGCGTACTTGGGCCGGGAATGATCCCTTAGAAGTGCATGCCGTCGAATCACTATATCTTTACTATGGTGTCGATGCAAGATTTCACCTTCACAAAGAATCAGACCAACAAAAAAAGCTTGACACAACAACATAAACTCATCAGATCCGAATAATCTGATCTGCGAGAACAGAAAACTCTTTAACCTCATGGCACCGCCAAAAGGATGAGAGGAAATCTATTCTCGCGAAACTAATATCTTCACTAGACGTTGACGAAGAACATAGAGGTCTTGAAGATCCGAGGTCCCCCCCACCTCTCAGCGTCAAGATAGCAGCCGGAGGTAAGGGGACCTAAATTTCTCGGATGACAACGACGGCGGCGGCACGAGAAAACCCTAACAGATAGAAGAAGAAATACGTAGCAACACATTTTTATTAGGAAGTTAATAAAGCTGTAACATGATCGTAATATTCAATTTCGGGCTGACTATCTATCACGTAAAATAATACTAGTAGAAAGCCCATTAGTCCCCTGCCCCGGGTTCAGAAGTAGAAAGCCCATTAGCCGCTATTGCAAGGAGTCAGCAGCGAAGTCCCGCCCAAGAGGAAGTAGTAGAGTTGCTCAAAAAAAAAAAGAGAGAGAGGAAGTAGTAGCACCCGCACGGTTGCTATAAAAAAAAGTAGTACCCGCACCTCGCCTCGGCGCTCGCCGGAAAACCGTGTTTCAATCCGTCCGTGTCGGCGGAAGGAGATCACGGAGGGTGGAGGAGAAGGTCGGTTCCTCCAATCCCTCCTTTCTTCGCCTTTTCCATCCGTGAATCTGTCCTTGCGGGTCGATCTCGCGGCGGCCATGGAGCCGGATCTGGACATGGCGGCCATGAGAAAGAAGCTAGAGGATGCGGTGCTCGGCACCTGGCTGTGGGACAAGGAGCTGGACTCCATCGTGCAGGAACAGAAAGAGCGAGACGACGAAGGCGATTACGAGTACTACGAACCAGACGAACCGCACGAATCAGACCAAGAAGAAGAGGAGCTCCACTATGGTGGTTCTTGGGGGTACGGGTATACGTTCTACTACGAGGACGGGAACCCTTATTACGTCGCTGACATGGAGGAGAGGTGGGAGAATCAGATGCGGTTTCCTCCGACCATGTCCAGCGCCAAGAGACCGCGGGGGATCTGGGAAGGGTCCCTTCAGGTCGAGGGCCCGTGTCATCAGCTCGATCCAAGTCTGTTATCTGCGCAAAGCTTGCGTAAGTGGCCACGCTTAATTGCAATTGTGTGGTTTTTATTTTGCGAATCCACTTAGTTTTAAGAATATATGGTGACTAGATTTTATATAATTTGAACCCAAAGATTCTAGAACATCACAGCCTGACAGATTGGTGGTCAATTTCTAAACATCAAGCGCCCGTTGGTTCGTAAGTAGAATTTTTGATAGATACTGTTTGTTAGAATTTCTGTTCTTATTTTGAATTGCAGGATTGAAAATCATATGTACTTTTCTTATGGTTTTTTGGCATGCAATTCCAAACAGAAGTTTTGATTCAGTCCAATCTTATGAAAAAAATATTTGTTTTTGACAGCTGTGGCATGCACCTTATCCTTCAGGAAAATTTCTTACGTTTTTTTATGTGAATCCACTTAGTTTTGAATCCTGCAAACCAACCGAATTATCAGGCCTCAAATATGTTTGTACCGGTGGCAAAATTTTAAAAAGTTTGACGGTATGCCTTTATTAAAAAAAGTTTGCATGTACATGCCCATTTGTAGCTCAAGCAAGTCATATTCTGTATTTCTACACCATGTCCAATGATTTGCTTGTGAACCAAGGGAAGGGAGTTCCATAAGTCATAAAAAACATACCTAAGCATATGTAAGGAGAAAAATCGAGAGAAGTCTTCCTTGGGTTCTATTCTAGTATTCCCAAGTTCTAATCCGTATGACGTTATACATGTATCCACATCACAACTTTTGATATCTAATGATTTGTTTTCATATTGCCTGCAGTGCCTCCATTGCCCAGATGGGAAAACTGTTGGGTCGACAAAAGAGAGAACGAACCTTGTCGACGGGCTATTCAAGTTTTTAGTTTGAATTTATTGTCTCCTCATGATGCCGCGTTAGAGGTGTACGGTATGATTGCGTTCCGAGATGTACGTAACAACCAACTACGCAACTATATCTTTGAATACTCTAGAGACAAACCATGTAAGCTTAAGCCGGTGAGTTATGTTGTACCTTTTTCTTATTGTCTCTTTATTGAAGACTATTGAAGAAACCTGCAGGATATATGTCTAACTATACAATATACAGGGTTCTTGTAAGCTTCAACCTCTACTTAACCCGCATCAAGGCATCTATGCAGTTGGGCTTGTGCTAATTGAATATCGTTTGCTAATTAAAGACCAAGAAGGTGAAGATGATAAGGTGTTAATAGACGGATATTCGGTCTATGCTCCATCTTTCTATGCAGAATATGAAAGGCTCCATTGGCACATTAACACTGGCCACCACGGCAGCGTCGATCTAAGAATGGCTTCTATCCCAAAGGCCGTATTGGCTGTGTTGGAGTTTGAGGTGCATCATCTTGGGGACAATTTGTTTAATTCACTTACAATAACTGCGGTTTATCGTACCATGCAAGGGGGTGCTTTTTCAGTCTTCAATGGCAAGTTGAGTGTTTGCAGGCTGCCACCGGTCACAGTTTGTGTGGATTACACCAAGAATTTGACTATAGACTTGTACACGTACAACAGTCACTCAGGTGATGATAATTGCTATCCTGATGGCGTTGTTGGTGATTCAAAAATTCCTGGATATTTTCATTACGACATTGAGGATATTATGTCTGACACCGTGTGGTTTAAACCGCAGAAGAGTGGAAGCTCGACAAAATATTCAAGTAATTTGTACGGTCTTGTAATGTCAGTGAAGGTCACATGGTCTAGCTTGTGTGTACCATGTCAGTAAGATTTATATGTGCAAGGTTTGTACAATATACTTCCATATAAAAGTGTTTTCTTAGTTAGAATTGATTAATTTAGAGTTATTTTCACTCTTTTACCCACAAGTTTCATCGTTTGTGACATATATTACTAAATTTATACTCCATTTAAGCAAACTCGTCCCACATTTTACCCCATTTAGTATTTTCCTCAGTGTTAGTGCTGATTGGTCGTGCCACCTTTGAGGTTTCTCATTCTTTGGTTTTTGTCGCTTAGTCCTTTTTTCAGCAGCAAACCGTCCGGCGCACTGGTCCACTGCTCCTGCCACTCACACGACCTCCGCTCCCTTCGTGAAGCCTGTTGGAGAGATTGTCGTTGCCGCCCCTCCACCTGTGGAAGTTGTTGCTCCGACGCGGGTGGACAACGGCAAGTAGGACACGAGGAAGGTGCCAACGGAGTGGGGTGGCGTGGGATGTTGCCGCCGGGCGCCACTATCTCTCTCGGTGTGCTGCTGCAGCTGCCTTGCACGCCGGTGTATCGCACACGAGCTGCTTGATGGAATGCACTCCCTCTAGCTGAGGGACAAATAGCTCTTCTCGCGGGCATACATGGTGCCTCACATTGAGGACCACCCGTACCAGTGCGCCCCCAAGGTGGCATTCCTCCCTGGTGTGCATGTGTGTTGTGTGCGAGCTCGTGGGTGTGTTGTGTATGTGCTCAATTGACCCACGGCAGCCCGAGCGCCTCGCCCATCCCCTCCCTCGTCCACACGTGGTGCCGAAGTCGATGGCTTGTCGCGAGCTTGGTGCAGTTGTTGTGCTTTCGCTGGCAAAGAGCTAAAAAGCATGGACGCGGGGTGGAAAGAGGGGGATACGCATACGTGGAAACGAGATATATAAAATAAAATAAAAATAAGCCATGTAATATAGAGTTAAGACAGAAAATTAATGAGAAAGAGATCAGAATACTGCCCCATCCATTGTCTCTTCTATCAAATGCTTGATGCTTGATTGATCCTTTTCCCGTGTCATTGCAAGTTGCATCTTCGCTCTCACCCCTGGGCAATCGATTGGCTACCAGTTGTGTCGGTCCCAGATGCAATGCTACCTAAAAACAAGCAGCCAAGTAGCAAGAATTCATCATTCAAGATTCAGCAGCACTGCAAGCATTCAAGTATTCAACTACTCAAGGGAGTAGCAGTTGGCGAGCAGCACAAGCATTCAATGAGCAAAACGTCGAAAGCTCTCTTCACATCCTTTCTAGTCAGCTCTTGACGTATTGCAAAGTGAGATCTTTTGTTACCTTTTGGATGTGGGATTGCTTTGACAAATGTGGCCCATGGAGGATTGATGCCATCCCTAAGGTTGTAAGCCATCATGTACTCACAACCATTGAACTTATAGTTGCAAGGAAGAGCTTCTCTGGCAACAAGTCTAGCAAGCAGTTGTGATCTCAGCAACACATTCATGTCATTATGAGAGCCAAGCAACCCAAAGGATGAATGTCAAATTCATATATCATCCAATGCAACAGCCTCGAGAATGATTGTTGGATTGTTGCAATGGCCTCTGTACTAAACTTTCCACCCGGAAGTATAATTCTTCGATCTCCACTGCATGCAGTCAATTGATCCTAACATCCCAAACCAACCACTTTCTTCACTCGATGCCAAAAGACTCTCGATGTCTTCATCGTTGGGTGCCCTCAAGTACTCTACCTCAAAGATATCAATCACGGTCTTGTGTATCTTCGAACAACCTCCAAGATTGTATCTTCCCCGATGGGGACATAGTCATCAATGTCATCGGTCAAACACTCGTAGGCTAGGACTCGAACAGTCGCGATACACTTCATCAAAGGGCTTGCACTTATCTCTTTGCATGCAGTCCTCCTGAGCTTGAACCAATCATCATGCTTCTCCACAAGTTTTGCAATGGTGAGAAAGAGACTTGCGTGCATTCGAAATCGACGGAGAAAATACTTCTGCGGAAAGGTTGGATTAGGGTCAAAATAATCTATGATAATATTGGCAAGGCCTTGCACTCTATCGCGGTTGAGGTGTATGTTGAAATATGAGCAATTTATCGAATGATTTTATTAACAGAAATACTAGAAAAAGCATGACTAGTATAGCAGTGATAAAATAAGCCATGCGATTTGACAAAGAGAAGGTAAACAGCATGTTCATATATGAACCGTAACTAAACATATCTAGAGCAGACAGTATACCAAGTTGCATATATGAAATAGAGTCTAACATATTTAGGGCAAAAACTAGAACAAGGAACTGAAGAAGAACCTCTAATAGAAAGGGGAAAAACACGTACGGGACAACAGTAGGAGCAGAGGCACTAGACTTGGGGTCGATGTCCTCCATGTTGTCGAGGAGGTTGTCGACGTCGGGGAAGTAGTCGTCGTCGGGGAAGTAGTCGTCGGAGTCCGGGGCGTCCGTGACGAAGAAGTCAGTAGTCGCGCAGAGCGCTCCCCAAAAACCTTATCACCCATCTCCCGTACATGACTCAAAAGGTGCGGTTTCAGAGGCCTACTGTCCCGACCTGCGGTGCACGCCGCAAGCCGGGATGGGGAAGATTGTAGCAGCAACGCAGTGCTCAGGAACTGTGTGGCGAGAGGAAGAGGACCTTCTGATGTGTCTGTCTGGAGAGGAGCGACCTCTCTTATATAGGCACAGGAGAGGGACGCGAACAGGCTGCAACGGGGGTGAAGCAATGGAGGGAGACGAAGCGAACAGGCAGCATGCGAAGAGGTGCGCCGTTCGTATTCAGTCTCCACTATAGCAAAACGTTTCAGCTCTCGTGTGACCGTTCGTATACCCGTCGTACGTGGCAAAAATTTAGACATCGGCTCGGCTCATTCCCGCAACCCGCGGCGCGGCGCGGCGCGTCATGGCGAGGCGAGGCGAGGCGTGGCGGGCGGCGGAGCGCGCGTGGATGTCCCCCTTGTTCTCATGCTCATACATGTGGGGAAAGAACCTCCCTTATAAAGAGGTTCAACTCCCTCTAAACTAGAAATATGGGACTAAACTTTAGTTCCACCTCTTGCCTTGCACGAATGGGCTGCGTGGGCTTCTAGGATTTATTAGGAATTCTGAAACTGCTATTGGGCTAGGCCCAAATAGACAAAAATTCCAACAACCCCCACCAGATGCCAGAGGCACACAAAATTTGCCTTTCGTTCCAAAACACTGTTTTATATACCGGTACTGCAGTGGAGACTGTTAAGTTGAACTTCCACCTAGAACTCTATGCTACACTACTAAGCAACTTGAACAGTGGACTGGGCCTTGAACTACAAGTTTTCTGCGAATCTAGCTTCACACAAAGCCTTGACCGGTACGTGGCTACCGTGGATCTTCCCCGCGGGTATGCGTCATACTCCGAGACCTTTCATGAGTTTACTAGAGAGAACCCTACTCTCATAGATTGCGACGTTTTAACAATTAGACTCATATAGGTGCGTTCTTCAAAAGATGTTCTGCAGGACAACATCTCTGCTTCAAAGAGCCACTTAGAACACATTAAGATATACATCAACCTGCCATGCAGATTATGAGAGTATTGCATCTTCATGGAGTGGTATTTTTAATAGTAAGGGTACTCTCCTCCCAGTTGACCAACAACTTGTCTTCCACATCTAATTCACGGGATTTGCGATCACAAAGAATAGGTTACCACTGTGAACAACTCATATTGAGGGTCTCATACCCATCTCCCTCGATGAATTATCTATCACATTACGTGATAGACCCTTAGTGAAAGGATCTGCCAGATTTTTAGACGTTTGGATATAATCCAATGCAATAACTCCGGAGTTTCTCATTTTCCTAACAGACTTTAACCTTCTCTGAACGTGTCTTGATGACTTCATGTTATCCTTTGAGCTGTTCATTTTCGTGATCACAGTTTGATTGTCGCAGTTCATAAGGATACCCGGTACAGGTTTCTCAACAACCGGCAAGTCATTCAAGAGCCGGCGAAGCCAATCTGCTTCGACCGTAGCTGTATCTAGTGCTGTGAGTTCTGCTTCCATTGTTGACCTCGTTAAGATGGTCTGCTTGCAAGACTTCCAAGAAACAGCGCCACCTCCATGAGTGAATACATAACCGCTCGTGGTCTTAATTTATCTCATCAGCATCTGAGATCCAGTTTGAGTTACTATACCCTTCAAGCACCTTTGGATGCCCAGTGTAGTGAACTCCATAATTTGCAGTGCCTTTCAAATAACGCAAAACTCTCTCTAGAGCTTTCCAATGCACATCTCCTGGGTTTGAGACAAATCGGCTCAGTTTGCTAACAACAAAAGAGATGTCAGGTCTTGTAGCACTGGCTAAGTACATAAGCGAGCCAATAATATGAGAATATTTCAATTGGTCTCTAGCAATTCTTCGATTCTTTCGAAGCAATGCTACGTCTTGAGCTTGCGTTGGTTTTCCTTGAAGAGGAAAGGGTGATGCAGCAATATTAGCGTAAGTATTTCCCTCAGTTTTTGAGAACCAAGGTATCAATCCAGTAGGAGGCTCCTCAAAAGTCCCACACACCTACACAAACAAACAAAGAACTCACAATCAGTGCAATAAAGGGGTTGTCAATCCCTTCACGGCCACTTGCGAAAGTGAGATCTGATAGAGATAGTATGATAAGATAACTATATTTTTGGTATTTTATAATATAGATGCAAAAAGTAAAGATGCAAATAAAAGTATATTGGAAGCAAATATGATAAGAGATAGACCTGGGGGCCATAGGTTTCACTAGAGGCTTCTTTCGAGATAGCATAAGTATAACGGTGGGTGAACAAATTACTGTCGAGCAATTGATAGAAAAGCGAATAATTATGAGATTATCGAGGCATGATCATGTATATAGGCATCACTTCCGCAAAAAGTAGACCGACTCCTGCCTGCATCTACTACTATTACTCCACAAATCGACCGACTCCTGCCTGCATCTAGAGTATTAAGTTCACAAAGAACAGAGTAACGCATTAAGCAAGATGACATGATGTAGAGGGATAAACTCAAGCAATATGATATAGACCTCATCTTGTTATCCTCGATGGCAACAATACATTACGTGCCTTGCAACCCTTTTTGTCACTGGGTAAGGACACCACAAGATTGAACCCAAAGCTAAGAACTTCTCCCATGGCAAGACAGATCAATCTAGTAGGCCAAACCAAACTGATAATTCAAAGAGACTTGCAAAGATAACTAAATCATACATACAAGAATTCAGAGAAGATTCAAATATTATTCATAGATAAACTTGATCATAAATACACAATTCATCGAATCTTGACAAACACACCGCAAAAAGAGATTACATCGAATAGATCTCCACAAGAGAGGGGGAGAACATTGTATTGAGATCCAAAAAGAGAGAAGAAGCCATCTAGCTAATAACTATGGACCCGTAATTTTGTGGTAAACTACTCACAACTCATCGGAGGGGCAAGGATGTTGATGTAGAAGCCCTCCATGGTCGATTCCCCCTCCGGCAGAGTGCCGGTGAAGGCTCCAAGATGAGATCTCGTGGATACAGAAGGTTACGATGGTGAAAATTGTGTTTCGTCTACTCCCTGGATGTTTTTGGGGTATGTAGGCTTATATAGGAGGAAGAAGTACGTCGGTGGATGCCCGAGGGTTCCACGAGACAAGGGGCGCGTCCTATAAGGGGGGGGGGCGCCCTCCTCTCTCATGGCTGCCTTGGCTGCTTCTTGACTTGCACTCCAAGTCCTCTGGATCACGTTCGTTCCAAAAATCATGCCTCCGAAGGTTTCATTCTGTTTGGACTCCATTTGATATTCCTTTTCTTCGAAATACTGAAATAGGCAAAAAAGAAACAGCAATACGGGTTGGGCCTCCGGTTAGTAGGTTAGTCCCAAAAATGATATAAATGTGTAAAATAAAGACCATAAACATCCAAAAGGGGTAATATAATAGCATGGAACAATCAAAAATTATAGATACGTTGGAGACGTATCAAGCATCCCCAAGCTTAATTCCTGCTCGTCCTTGAGTAGGTAAATGATAAAAAGAGAATTTTTGATGTGGAATGCTACCTAGCATAATTCTCAATGTAATTTTATTTATTGTGGCATCCAAATGATTCAAAATAAAAGTTCATATTGATAAAAGAAATAGTAACACTTCAAGCACACTACTCAAAGTAATCATGTCTTCTCAAAATAGCATGGCAAAAGAAAGTTCATCCCTACAAAATCATATAGTTAGGCTATGCTTCATTTCGTCACACAAAGATGTTCCCAACTTCTATACCCCCGATGACAAGCCAAGCAATTGTTTCATACTTAAATAATCTCAAACTTTTTCAACCTTCACGCAATACATGAGCGTGAGCCATGGACATAGCACTATGGGTGGAATAGAATATGATGATGGGGATTGTGTGGAGAAGACAAAAAAAAGAGAAGAAGGTCTCACATTGACGAGGATAATCAACGGGCTATGGAGATGCCCATTAATTGATGTCAACATGAGGATTAGGGATTGCCATGCAACGGATGCACTAGAGCTATAAATGAATACTCAACAAAAGAAAACTAGTGGGTGTACATCCAACTTGCTTGCTCACGAAGACCTAGGGCATTTGAGGAAGCCTGAGGGAGTCCCGGATTAGGGGGTGTCCGGATGGCCGGACTATGACCTTTGGCCGGACTCCCGGACTATGAAGATACAAGATTGAAGACTTCGTCCCGTGTTCGGATAAGACTTTCCTTGGCGTGGAAGGCAAGCTTGGCGATTCGATATGAAGATCTCCTCCCATTATAACCGACTCTGTGTAACCCTAGCCCTCTCTGGTATCTATATAAACCGGAGAGTTTTAGTCTGTAGGACGAACAACAATCATACCATAGGCTAGCTTCTAGGGTTTAGCCTCTCCGATCTCGTGGTAGATCAACTCTTGTACTACCCATATCATCAATATTAATCAAGCAGGAGTAGGGTTTTACCTCCATCGAGAGGGCCCGAACTTGGGTAAAAACACCGTGTCCCTTGTCTCCTGTTACCATCCGCCTAGACGCACAGTTCGGGACTTCCTACCCGAGATCCGCCGGTTTTGACAAAGCCCATCGTAGGAATATACAAGCCAAGTTCTATAATGAAAAATGCCCACTAGTATGAAAAAGACAACTTATGAGGCTCACTATATGAAAAACATGGTGCTACTTTGAAGCACAATATATGAGACTCACTACATGAAGAACAAGGTGCTACTTTGAAGCACAAGTGTGGAAAAAGGGATAGTAACATTGCCCTTTTATTTATTTTCTTTTTTTGGGCCTTTCTTTTTTTCTTTGGCCTTTCCCCTTTTTTTCTTTTTGGGCAATGTTCTAATAATGATGATCATCACACTTCTATTGATTACAACATATGAATTACAATTCGAAACTAGAACAAGATATCACTCTATATGAATGCCTCCGGCGGTGTACCGGGATGGTGCAATGAATCAAGAGTGACATGTATGAAAAATAATGCATAGTGGCTTTGCCACAAATACGATGTCAACTACATGATCATGCAATGGCAATATGACAAAAGTAATGTATGTCATGAAGATGAAGAACGGAACGATGGAAAGTTGCATGGCAACATATCTCGAAATGGCTATGAAAATGCCATAATAGGTAGGTATGGTGGCTGTTTTGAGGAAGATATAAGGAGGTTTATGTGTGATAGAGCGTATCGTATCACGGGGTTTGGATGCACCGGCAAAGTTTGCACCAACTCTCAAGGTGAGAAAGGGCAATGCACGGTACCGAAGAGGCTAGCAATGGTGGAAAGGTAAAAGTGCGTATAATCCATGGACTCAACATTAGTCAAAAGAACTCATATACTTATTGCAAAAATTTAGAAGTCATCAAAAATCAAGTACTACGCACATGCTCCTAGGGGGATAGATTGGTAGGAAAAGACCATCGCTCGTCCCCGACCGCCACTCATAAGGATGTACAAGCCAGGTACACTTCATGTTTCAAATTGGTTACACAACTTTAACCATACGTGCATGCTATGGGATTTGCTAACTTCAACACAAGCATTCTTTGAATTCATAATCACCCAACTAGTATGGCTTTAATATCACTACCTCCATATCTCAAAACAATTATCAAGTATCAAATTGATCATAGCATCCAATTCACTTTCTATGATAGTTTTTATTATACCCAACTTGGATGCCTACCATTCTAGGACCAATTTTATAACCATAGCAAATACCATGCTGTTCTAAAAGACTCTCAAAAAGATATAAGTGAGGCATGAGAGACTAGCAATTTCTACAAAAATAAGTCACCACCGTGCTCTAAAAGATATAAGTGAAGCACTAGAACAAAAACTATCAAGCTCAAAAGATATAAGTGAAGCACATAAAGTATTCTAACAAATTCTAACCAAATAGGCTTCTCCCAAAAGTTGTGTACAGCAATGATGATTGTGGTAAACTAAAAAGCAAAGACTAATATAATACACGACGCTCCAAGCAAAACACATATCATGTGGCGAATAAAAATATAGCTCCAAGTAAAGTTACCAATGAACGAAGACGAAAGAGGGGATGCCTTCCCGGGGCATCTCCAAGCTTAGGCTTTTGGCTATCCTTGAATATCTTGGGGTGCCTTGGGCATCCCCAATCTTAGGCTCTTGCCACTCCTTATTCCATAGTCCATAAAAGCTTTACCCAAAACTTGAAAACTTCACAACACAAAACTCAACAGGAAATCTTATAAGCTCCGTTAGTGAAAGAAAACAAAACCACCACATAAGGTACTGTAATGAACTCATTCTTTATTTATTTTGGTGTTAAACCTACTGTATTCCAACTTCTCTATGGTTTATAAACTATTTTACTAGCCATAGATGCAGCAAAATAAGCAAACAACACACGAAAAACAGAATCTGTCAAAAACAGAACAGCCTGTAGCAATCTGTAACTAACGCAAACTTCTGGAACTCTAAAAATCCTACCAAAATAGGAAGTCCTGGACAATTTGTCTATTGGTCAGCAGAAAAAAGAACCAACACAAAAGCACGTTTCTGTTTTTCAGCAGAACCAAATCAACTATCATCATAGGTTATCCTATAGGTTGTACTTGGCACAAACACTAATTAAAAACACATCTAAACAGAGAGTAGATGCAAAATTTATTACTAAACAGGAACAAAAAAAAACACAAAGAAAATTGGGTTGCCTCCCAACTAGCACTATCGTTTAACGCCCCTAGCTAGGCATAAAAGCGAAGATAGATCTAACGAGTGCCATCTTTGGCACTAAATTCGTAAGTAGCCCGCATGATAGATTCATAAGGTAATTTGACTTTCTTTCTTGGAAAGTGCTCCATGCCTTTCTTTAATGGAAATTGGAATCTAATATTCCCTTCCTTCATATCAATAATCGCTCCAATCGTTCTAACGAAAGGTCTACCAAGAATAATAGGGCAAGAAAGATTGCAATCTATATCAAGAACGATAAAATCCACGGGCACCAAATTTCTATTTGCAACAATAAGAACATCATTGATCCTTCCCACTGGCTTTTTAATGGTGGAATCTGCAAGGTGCAAATTTAAACAGCAATCATCAAGATCATGGAAACCTAGAACATCACATAAAGTTTTCGGAATCGTGGAAACACTAGAACCCAAATCACACAAAGCAAAACACTCATGATCTTTAATTGTAATCTTTATAGTAGGTTCCCACTCATCATTAAGTTTTCTAGGTATAGAAACTTCCAAATTAAGTTTTTCATCATAAGATTGCAACAAGGCATCAACCATATGTTTGGTAAAAGCTTTATTTTGACTATAAGCATGAGGAGAATTAACAACGGATTGCAACAAGGAAATACAACCTTCTAAAGAACAATTATCATAATCAAAATCCTTGAAATCCGAGATAGTGGGTTCAATGCTATTTAAAGTCATGACCTCTCCAATCCCACTTTTACCAAATTTAGCATCAAGATCTCAAAACTCCAAATTTTTGGGACGCCTTCTAGGTAAAGTTGACTCATCATCAGTCCCATAATTATCAAGATTCATATTGCAAAACATAGATCTAATAGGAGACACATCAATAACTTTAAGATCCTCATCATTATTTTCATGGAAACTAGAAGAACACGCCTTTATAAAGCTATCTTTTTTAGCACGCAATCTAGCGGTTCTTTCCTTACACCTATCAATGGAAATTCTCATTGTTGTGAGAGACTCATTGATATCATGCTTAGGAGGAGAAGATCTAATTTTAAGAGAATCAACATCAAGCGAAAGTCTATCAATGTTCCTAGCCAAATCATCAACTTTGAGCAATTTTTCTTCAAGCAAATCATTAAAATTCTTTTGAGAAATCATAAATTCTTTCACACTATTCTCAAAATCAGAGGGCATCTTATTACACTGGTAGAAAAGGGGGCAATGATCCAGGCCAGGTAAGCCCATTAGTCCCGGTTCAATCCAGAACCGGGACCAATGGGGGCATTGGACCCGGTTCGTGAGCCCCGGGGGCCGACCGGGCCACATGGGCCATTGGTCCCGGTTCGTCTGGACCTTTTGGTCCTGGTTGGTGGCACAAACCGGGACCAATGGTCCTCGCTCCTGGCCCACCACTATTGGTCCCGGTTGGGGGCATGAACCGGGACCAAAGGCCGCCCATTAGTCCCGGTTCATACCACCAATCGGGACTAAAGGGTTGGTCCTCGTTGCGGCCAGAGTTTAGTCCCACCTCGCCAACCAAAGGGGGCTCACACCGGTTTATAAGCCCCTCCCTCTCTGCCTTGTTCAGCTCCTCTCAAAATGAAAATAGATGCCCTTATACAGGGAATTTGACCTAAATTCATACTGAATTTCTCTGAAGTTAGTAGAAATTTATTATGAATTTAGGTTGAGTTTTCTCTATAAGCGCATCTATGCTCATTTTTTAAGTAAAGTTAATCACAACTATTTTTTCTTCTATTTATTTCTGAGTAGTTTTTTATATAGTTTTTTTCTGCTATATTTATTTTTTTCTATTTATTTCTGAGTGGTAATAAGTCATTAAAAATAAGCATCTATGCTCATTTTTTAGTAAAGTTAATCACAACTATTTTTTCTTCTATTTATTTTTGAGTAGTTTTTTATATAGTTTTTTTTCTTTTCTGCTATATTTATTTTTTTCTATTTATTTCTGTTTGGTAATAAGTCAT
>NC_057803.1:694535640-694536427 GCF_018294505.1 Triticum aestivum
CATTTTTTTAGTAAAGTTAATCACAACTATTTTTTCTTCTATTTATTTCTGAGTAGTTTTTTATATAGTTTTTTTCTTTTCTGCTATATTTATTTTTTTCTATTTATTTCTGAGTGGTAATAAGTCATTAAAAATAAGCATCTATGCTCAGTTTTTTAGTAAAGTTAATCACAACTATTTTTTCTTCTATTTATTTCTGAGTAATTTTTTATATAGTTTTTTTTCTTTTCTGCTATATTTATTTTTTTTTCTATTTATTTTTGAGTGGTAATAAGTCATTAAAAATAAAAAAGAGGCGCAATGCTCGTTAATTCGCTTCAAGCCTTTCGGAGTAGTGTAAACTGCACTGCACATAGCTCCGTGCAGTCTACCCTATTCCTCAAGACTTGAAGCGAACCAACGTGCAGGTGAGCATTGAGCCTCTTCTTCATTGTTTCTGCACTTAGGGCTTATAAGCAGCTGCGAGTGCCTCTCGCTTGGCGAGGTGGGTCTAAAAAACAGCTGCAGAAAGAATCAACTAAAAAACAGCTGCAGAAAATAAATAAGTAATTAGACGGGTCCATTGGTACCGGTTGGTGGCTCCAACCGGGACCAATGCCCCTCTTTAGTCCCGGTTGGCGGCTCCAACCGGGGCCAATGCCCCTCTTTAGTCCCGGGTGGTGGCACCAACCGGGACCAAAGGTCTTTGTTTCCCGCCCTTTGGGCTGCTGAAAAGAGGCCTTTGGTCCCGGTTGGTGCCACCAACCGGGACTAAAGGGGGCATTGGTCCCGGTTTGTGCCACGAACC
>NC_057803.1:694537387-694551882 GCF_018294505.1 Triticum aestivum
AGTGCTTCATATATAGTTGAACTAGCTAGTTGATTTAATAAACTAATTTATTTTACTATATATAGAAGTAGTTTGTAGTAAGTGCTACTTTATTTATTTATAGTAAGTGCTACTTTATTTATTTATAGTAAGTGCTACTTTGTTTTTAGTAAGTACTACTTTATTTATTTATAGTAAGTGCTTAGTAGTTGAACTAGATAGTTGATTTAATTAATAAAACTACTTTATTTAACTATATATATAAGTAGTTCCCGCATCGACGTCGGCGATGCCTATCCCGCATCCTCGTCGTCGTCGACTCGGCGATGGAGGCCTGCTTGATCAGGGCCATGTTCGGGACTGGGCTCCGCCGGGCTGGTATTGGGAGGTGCTACCTTCCGGGGGACGTAGGTTGGTGCGGAGGCAGCCATTGTTGACCCGATCCTTGTTTGCTGGCAGTCGCGTGGGCCAGTGATGGTGCTGAGGCTTCCGGAAACCGCGGAGGTGGTACGTCACCGTGTCAACAAGGAGGACGAGCACATCCGTCGCTACATGGTTGCATTGGAGGGCAGGTTCGACAATACCTGGCAGGTTCTTCAGGGATCTCACTGGAGCTATGATCCTGTGATGGTTCCTTATCTTTGGGTGTCCACCGCCCGCGACGATACCCGTCGGGCGCTACGGTTCTAGTTGTATTAGTGATGCTATATTAGTGATAATATTCGACGATGTACGGACACCAAGAGATGATGTACTTTTGCTTATAATTATTGAATGCATGCTAATTTGAATACTACTTTATTTTATGATTTGGTTTTGCTTATTTTATGATTTGGTTTTGCTTATTGAATGCTCATATTGGATAAGTTCTCCTTCATTCCCATGTGCTAGACAATTTGGTGTAATAATGCACTCGGGAATGAAAGGAGGAGCTACGTACATCACTGATAGTCAACCCGTGATTAATAATAATGATCTAGTTTAATATTTGAATTATGAACATAGGCCGGAAATGTCGTACTCGGACGACGAAAACCGCCCGGGGGAGTGCGACTGGTGCCACGACGACCGAGGTATGTGCGACAGGTTCATTGAGCTGGACGAAGATCGGCGCTTCAACATTAAGCTCGAGGAGACCTTCGATGTTCATACGGTACGCAACAACGACAATAGTTTTTTCGTAATTAAGCACGACTTCAACTATTTTAACGTGTATTTTTCATCTTTTCCAATTCGACTAGCTTATCCCATGCTTTGCAAGACGCTATGTCTTGGAGAGGATGGGTTTTGAAGACCATGAAAGTATGGAAACCAAAACAATTATCCTAAGTACCCATCTTGGTGTGAATTTTCAAGTAAACCTGTACAATGCTCAGAGTGTAACCCATTTTGGTTGCAAAAATTGGGAAGCACTTTGCAAGATGTATGGTTTTGATGAGGGTATGCTTGTCACCATGGATCTTGGTGATCCTACAATCGAGCAAGAGAGACCTTCGATTTGCGTCCTTGTGGATACACCTCCAATTCTTCGCCCATGTGAGCTTAACATAGTTATTAAGTAATTTATATTGTTTATTTCAAAATAGTTGACAACTTATTTCCATTGACAGCTTATTTTCATTCTTCAAAGAATGTGCGGAAGATGGTAGACAGAACCTACTACACCGAAGGCTCCGAATTAACTTATCAGGAGAAAAATCATCTGATCGCATTTTGTACTGATCTTGAGAATTACAATATCTACAATCAAACTCCTCACCTTATGGTTAATACGTGCCACTAGTGCACGTGTTGAACTACGGTAACTACCATGGGGATACCCTGGTAAGATTTTTTACTATTACGACATCCGTGCATCTTTTTGCACACTTCTAAAACTAGTACATCATTGCTAACTACGAAGTTATTACTATGTTTTTCAACAGATAATCCCGAATGATTGTGTGCCTCATCTAATGTATACGCACGGTACCCTTCATGTTTTGAACATACAACCAGGTCTTCCTACGAATCTCAACTATCCATACCGGGTTTCTAAAAGAAGTGGAGACATGACAATCAAAGAATGGAAAAAATGTATGGACAGTCGTAAGGAGCTTCTTGGAAGCAAAAAGCAGCGAAGGGCAAGAATTGGAGACAGGATGATCGCCATTCTTCATAATGGAGAGTCAGGGTCTATATTGTTTTATGCTATTTTACCTTAAGGGTGTTTAGATCCTACCTGATACTGATGATCATGTGCTAAGAACAATTATGTAGGGTTGGGTTCGATGACTATGAGGATGATGATCGTAAAACTTATTATTAATAACGAGTAGAAGTTGTATGATGATGCATGATTAGTAGGACTTGTTATTATATATGATGATGTATGATGCGAGCATGCATGAGTTATTATATCAGCGGGTGAAATGAACATATATAGCAGCAGCGTTGGTAAACCAAGGACGAAGATATAAGAGAGGACACTTCTCTCTATTAGCTAGCTAATAACAACCTAAAAATAACCCCCAAAACCCCTAAAGCAGCCACTTTTCTAAAAAAACATGGACTTTTGGTCCCGGTTGGTGCCACCAACCGGGACCAAAGGCCCCCTGACTGGGCTCGGCACACATGCCACGTGGAGGCACATTGGTCCCGGTTCGTGTTTGAACCGAGACTAATGGGTGGAGGTATTAGTAACGACCCATTAGTCCCGGTTCATGAACCGGGACTAAAGGCCCTTACGAACCGGGACTATTAGGTGTTTTTCTACTAGTGTTAAAATTACCATAAGAATTATTGTAGGAATTTCCATAATTATTAGAGGAATTGCTAGGGAACGGTCTAGCATTAAAGTTTCCTCTATAAGCATTGTTTCCAAAACTATTCCTACCAACAAAATTCACATCCATAGATTCATTATTATTCTCAATCAAAGAAGACAAAGGCATATCATTGGGATCAAGAGGAGTATTTTTAGTAGCAAACAACTTCATAAGTTCATCCATCTTTCCACTCAAGACATTGATTTCTTCTATAGCATGCACTTTTTACTAGAAGATCTTTCGGTGTGCCATTGAGAATAATTAGCCATAATATTATCAAGAAGTTTTGTATAATCTCCTAACATGATTTCCATAAACGTGCCTCCCGCGGCCGAATCTAAGAGATTTCTAGAAGCAAAGTTCAAACCGGCATACAAATTTTGTATGATCATCCATAAATTCAAACCATGAGTAGGGCAATTGCGAAGCATCAATTTCATTCTTTCCCAAGATTGTGAAACATGCTCATGATCAAGTTGTTTAAAATTCATAATATCGTTCCTAAGAGTAATGATCTTAGCGGGAGGAAAATACTTAGAGATAAAAGCATCTTTGCACTTGTTCCAAGAATCAATACTATTTTTAGGCAAAGATGAAAACCAAACTTTAGGACGATCTCTAAGTGGAAATGGAAATAACTTCAATTTAACAATATTGTTATCCATATCTTTCTTCTTTTGCATATCACACAAATCAACAAAGTTGTTTAGATGAGTGGCGGCATCTTCACTAGGAAGGCCGGCGAATTGATCTTTCATAACAAGATTAAGCAAAGCAGCATTGATTTCACAAGACTCATCATCATTAAGAGGAGGAATCGGAGTACTAAGGAAATCATTATTATTGGTATTCGAGAAATCACACAATTTGGTATTATCTTGCGCCATGGCAACAAGTAATCCAATACACAATCAAACAGAAAAAGGCAAGCGAAAGAGAGAGGAGGAGATTGGGAAAGAGAGGGCAAATAAAACGGCAAGGGTGAAGTGGGGGAGAGGAAAACGAGAGGCAAATGAAAAATAATGTAAATGCGAGGGAGATGAGTTTGTGATGGGTACTTGGTATAGCTTGACTTGAGCGAAGACCGCCCCGGCAACGGCGCCAGAAATCCTTCTTGCTACGTCTTGAGCTTACGTTGGTTTTTCTTGAAGAGGAAAGAGTGATGCAGCAATAGTAGCGTAAGTATTTCCCTCAGTTTTTGAGAACCAAGGTATCAATCCAGTAGGAGGCTCTTCAAAAGTCCCACGCACCTACACAAACAAACAAAGAACTCAAAACCAACGCAATAAAGGGGTTGTCAATCCCTTCAGGCCACTTGCAAAAGTGAGATCTGATAGAGATAGTATGATAAGATAAATATATTTTTGGTATTTTATAATATAGATGCAAAAAGTAAAGATACAAACAAAAGTAGATTGGAAGCAAATATGATAAGAGATAGACTCGGGGGCCATAGGTTTCACTAAAGGCTTCTCTCAAGATAGCATAAGTATTATGGTGGGTGAACAAATTACTGTCGAGCAATTGATAGAAAAGCGAATAATTATGAGATTATCTAGGCATGATCATGTATATAGGCATCACGTCCGCAACAAGTAGACCGACTCCTTCCTGCATCTACTACTATGACTCCACACATCGACCGACTCCTGCCTGCATCTAGAGTATTAAATTCACAAAGAATAGAGTAACGCATTAAGCAAGATGACATGATGTAGAGGGATAAACTCAAGCAATATGATATAGAACCCATCTTCTTATCCTCGATGGCAACAATACAATACGTGCCTTGCAACCCTTCTTGTCACTGGGTAAGGACACCACAAGATTGAACCCAAAGCTAAGCACTTCTCCCATGGCAAGAAAGATCAATCTAGTAGGCCAAACTAAACTGATAATTCGAAGAGACTTGGAAAGATAACTCAATCATACATAAAATAATTCAGAGAAGATTCAAATATTATTCATAGATAAACTTGATCATAAACCAACAATTCACCGGATCTCAACAAACACACCGCAAAAAGAGATTACATCAAATAGATCTCCACAAGAGAGGGGGAGACCATTGTATTGAGATCAAAAAAGAGAGAAGAAGCCATCTAGCTAATAACTATGGACCCGTAGGTCTGTGGTAAACTACTCACAACTCATAGGAGGGGCAAGGATGTTGATGTAGAAGCCCTCCATGGTCGATTCCCCCTCCGGCAGAGTGCCGGCGAAGGCTCCAAGATGATATCTCGCGGATACAGAAGGTTACGGTGGTGGAAATTGTGTTTCGTCTGCTCCCTGGATGCTTTCGGGGTACGTAGGCTTATATAGGAGGAAGAAGTATGTCGGTGGACGCCCGAGGGGCCCACGAGACAGGGGGCACGCCCTATAGGGGGGGTGCCCTCCTATCTCGTGGCCGCCCCGGCTGCTTCTTGACTTGCACTCCAAGTCCTCTGGATCACGTTCATTCCAAAAATCACGCCTTCGAAGGTTTCATTCCGTTTGGACTCCGTTTGATATTCATTTTCTCCGAAATACTGAAATAGGCAAAAAAACAGCAATACGGGCTGGGCCTCCGGTTAGTAGGTTAGTCCCAAAAATGATATAAATGTGTAAAATAAAGCCCATAAACATCCAAAAGGGGTAATATAATAGCATGGAACAATCAAAAATTATAGATACGTTGGAGACGTATCAAGCAACACACTAGCATCATATGGTGTTGGAGAGGGTTGCAGTCACTGTAGCCAAAGCGACTCAAGATCTTTTCCACATAGTGAGATTGAAGCAATGTAATCCCACCATCATCGTCTCTCAACAACTTGATGTTCAGAGTGACATCAGCCACTCCTAAATCCTTCATCTCAAAACAGCGAGATAGGAAATCCTTGACCTCCTTAATAACATTCAGATTTGTGATAACCCACAAGTGTAGGGGATCGCAACAGCTTTCCAGGGTGAAGTACAACCCAAATTTATTGATTCGACACAAGGGGAGCCAAAGATTATTCTTGAGTATTAGAAGTTAAGTTGTCAATTCAACCACACCTGGATAACTTAGTATCTGCAGCAAAGTGTTTAGTAGAAAAAGTGGTATGACAGTAATGGTAATGGTAGCAATAGTAAAGATAAATGTTTTTGGGTTTTTGTAGTAGCTGTAACAGTAGCAACGGAAAAGTAAATAAGCGAAGAACAATATGTGAAAATCTCGTAGGCAATGGATCAGTGATGGATAATTATGCCGGATGCGATTCCTCATGTAATAGCTATAACATAGGGTGAAACAGAACTAGCTCCAGATCATCAATGTAATGTGGGCATGTATTCCGTAAATAGTCACATTTGCTTATGGAAAAGAACTTGCATGACATCTTTTGTCCTACCCTCCCGTGGCAGCGGGGTCCTAGCGGAAACTAAGGGATATTAAGGCCTCCTTTTAAAAGAGAACCGAAACAAAGCATTAGCACATAGTGAATACGTGAACTCCTCAATCTACGGTCATCACCGAGAAGTATCCTGATTATTGTCACTTCGGGGTTGTCGGATCATCACACATAATAGGTGACTATAGACTTGCAAGATAGGATCTAGAACACACATATATTCATGAAAACATAATAGGTTCAGATCTGAAATCATGGCACTCGGGCCCTAGTGACAAGCATTAAGCATAGCAAAGTCATAGCAACATCAATCTCAGAACATAGTGGATACTAAGGATCAAACCCTAACAAAACTAACTTGATTACATGGTAAATCTCATCCAACCCATCACCGTCCAGCAAGCCTATGATGGAATTACTCACGCACGGCAGTGAGCATCATGAAATTGGTGTTGGAGGATGGTTGATGATGACGACGGCGACGAATCTCCCTCCCCGGAGCCCCGAACGGACTCCAGATCAGCCCTCCCGAGAGAGATTAGGGCTTGGCGGCGGCTCCATGTCGTAAAACGTGATGAAACTTTCTCTCTGATTTTTTTCTCCCCGAGACGGAATATATGGAGTTGGAGTTGAGGTCGGTGGAGATCCAGGGGGCCACGAGATAGGAGGCCGCGCCCTAGGGGGGGCGTCCCCCTGTCTCATGGATAGGCCGTGGGCCCCCTGGCATTGATTCTTTTCCCAAAAATTCTTATTAATTCCAAAAAGTGCCTCCGTGGATTTCCAGGACATTCCGAGAACTTTTCTTTTCTACACATAAAACAACATCATGGTAGTTCTGCTGAAAACAACGTCAGTCCGGGTTAGTTTCATTCAAATCATGCAAGTTAGAGTCTAAAACAAGGGCAAAAGTGTTTGTAAAAGTATATACGTTGGAGACGTATCAACTCCCCCAAGCTTAAACCTTTGCTTGTCCTCAAGCAATTCAGTTGATAAATTGAAAGTGATAAAGAAAAACTTTTACAAACTCTGTTTACTCTTGTTGTTGTAAACATGAAAAGCCAACATTCAAGTTTCATCAAATATTATGAACTAACCATACTCACAATAACACTTAGCTACCACAATCACTCATATCAATAGCATAATCAGCTAGCGAGCCATAATAGTAAAACTCGGATGACAACACTTTCTCAAAATAATTATAACATGATATAACAAAATGGTATCTTGCTAGCCCTTTCTGAGACCAAAAAACATAAATGCAGAGCACCTTTAAAGATCAAGGACTGACTAACATTGTAATTCATGGTAAAAGAGATCCAATCAAGTCATACCCAATATAAACCAATAATGATGAACGCAAATGACAGCGTGCTCTCCAACAGGTGCTTTTAATAAGAAGGGTGACGAATGAACATAAAAGTAAATAGATAGGCACTTCGTAGAGGGAAGCAGGGATTTGTAGAGGTGCGAGAGCCTGATTTTAAAATAGAGATTGAATAACATTTTGAGCGGCATACTTTCACTGTCAATGCAACAACTATGAGATGGCTGTATCTTCCATATTACATGCATTATAGGCAGTTCCCAAACAGAATGGTAAAGGTTTATACTCCCCAACCACCAACAAGCATCAATCCATTACTTGCTCGAAACAACGAGTGCCTCCAACATACAACAACCCTGGGGGAGTTTTGTTTAATTATTTTGATTTTATTTGATCTTTTTGGATCATGGGACTGTGCATCCCGGTTACCGGCCCTTTCTCGTGAATGAGGAGCGGAGTCCACTCCTCATGAGAATAACCCACCTAGCATGGAAGATATAGGCAACCCTAGTTGTAACATGAGCTGCTCGAGCATACAAAATAGAATTTCATTTGAAGGTTTGGAGTTTGGCACATACAAATTTACTTGGAACGACAGGTAGATACCGCATATAGGAAGGTATAGTGGACTCATATGGAACAGCTTTGGGGTTTAAGGAGTTTGGATGCACAAGCAGTATTCCCGCTTAGTACAGGTGAAGGCTAGCAAAAGACTGGGAAGCGACCAACTGAGAGAGCGACAATAGTCGTAAACATGCATTATAATTAATTCACACTGAGTACAAGCATGGGTAGGATATAATCGACCAAGAACATAAATATCATGAAGGCTATGTTGATTTGTTTTCAACTACATGCCTGAAGATGTGCCAAGTCGAGTCACACAATTCATTTAAAGGAGGATACCACCCCATCATATCACATCATAATCATTCTAATAGCATGTTGGCACGCAAGGTAAACCATTATAACTCATAGCTAATCAAGCATGGCACAAGCAACTATAATCTCTAAATGTCATTGCAAATATGTTTACTTCACAATAGTTGACTCAGGAACGATGAATCATCATATTTACAAAAACAAGAGAGGGCGAGTTCATACCAGCTTTTCTCATCCCAATAAGTCCATCTTATATCGTCATTATGGCCTTTCACTCGCACGACCGAACAATGTGTATAATAATAATAAGAGTGCACGTGCATTGGACTAAGCTGGAATCTGCAAGCATTCAACTCAAGAGAGAAGACAAGTAATATGGGCTCTAAATTAAATAAACAATCATGCATATAAGAGCCACTAAGCATTTTCAATATGGTCTTCTCGACCCCCAAAGGAAAGAAAAAGAAAATATAACTATTTACACGGGAAAGCTCTCAACAAGTAAAAGAAGAATAAGAAATCTTTTTGGGTTTTCACTTTAATTCCTACTACAGGCAAGGAAATTAAACTAACTATTTTTTTTGGTTTTTCTCAACACTACAAAAAAAAGACACATCCATGACATTTTGGGCCGAACAATTTTTTTTTCTGTCATACATATGACACTTCTATGACGATAATTGTGACAAAACCCGATATCATCATAGATGTCGTGCGCTCCTACTTCTATGACAAAAAATCATGACATAAAATGGGCTTTTCATCCTCGGCGGGCCGGAGACGCAGCTGTATGACATTCTTTGGGCCGTCCATGACGGAAAAAACCATGGTAGAAGCGAGGGGGAGGAAAATTTCGGGGAGTTGCCGGTTACGGTGGGAGGTCGGGGGCAGAGCGATGTGCATTTCTCTCATACTACGCGCGTGTGTGCGAGGCGTTGGCTCTAACTGAACCCGAGCGAGGCGTTGGGCTCTAACTGAACCCGAGCAATTGCACTGCAGGCTACGCGTTACTGAACCCGAGCGGTCGATTGATGGCTGTTAACTGAACCCGATGGAGCGATTCCTTCACTATTGCTGCTAACTGAAGCCGATCGATGCTGCCTCTGGGATGAACAGTGAGTGTTGGGGGGGGGGGTTGGATGAACAGTGAGCGGTGGCGTTGCCTCTGGATGAACAGGAACCCGTGGTGTGGAGGGCTGGATGAACAGTAGACGGTGGAGGGGTGTCCGTGGAGGGGTGGTTGAATAGGACCCCATGGTGTGGAGGGCTGGATGAACAGTAGACGATGGAGGGGTGCCCGTGGAGGGGTGGTTGAACAGTAGTCGGTGGAGTAGCTTGCGGCGGAGGCTGGATGAACAAGAGCCCGTGGAGGCTGGAGGAGGTCGACGGTAGCCCGTGGAGGCTGGAGGAGGTCGACGGTGGAGATGAACAGTATCCCGTGGAGTCCCGTTTTATGGTACGCCACACCCCTCCTCCCCCCCCCCGTTTCGACGTAGCACTCCAACACAAGCCGTTTTGTCCGTTTTGCGGTACGCCACACCCCTCCCGATCAACAGGACCCCCGTTTCGACCGTAGGAGGTCCGTTTCCTCCGTTTTGCGGTACGCCAGGCCCCTCCCGATCAACAGGACCCCGTTTCGACCGTAGGAGGTCCGTTTCCTCCGTTTTGTGGTACGCTAGACCCCTCCCGATGAACAAAATCCCGTTTTAAACGTGGTCGTGCTGGTCGAACACAAGGCCGTTTCCTCCGTTGTGCGGTACGCCAGGCCTCATTTCCATCACCTGTTCCGTCCAAGCCCTCCCGATGAACACGACCACGCATTCCGTTACGGCCCAGCCAGTTGGCTCCCACGCATTCCGTTGCCTCCCTATGAACACGACACATTCCGTTGCCTCCCCATGAACACGACGACGACGATGTTTCTCCGTTCCGACCCAGCCATGTACGTATGCGTGAGTAGGCGTTCGAGACCCTGCCCGTATGTACGTACGTGGCCGTATTTTCTTTCTTGCACCCTCTCCGCTGTACGTACGTGTACGTGCGCGCCTCTACTACGACCAGTATGTACGTACACGTTCGCGACCAGAATGACAACGCTACGTACACTTCGACCAGGTGGGTCCCGACTGTCAGGCACTTCCTTGCCTGCGAAGATGTAGCTGGTGGGTCCCAGCAGTCAGGGGGCGAATCGTTTTTTTTGCCCGGACGCACTTCCTTGCGTGCGAAGATGTAGCTGGTGGGTCCCAGCAGTCAGGGGGAAACGTTTTTTTTGCGAAATACGGTGGCCCGTCCGGTGGGTCCCCGCTGTCAGGTGGAGGAATAATTATTTTGCGCGTAATAAGGAGGCACTTCCTTGCGGCTGCCGTGGACCCAGCTGTCAGCCTCTCCATGCACAGTACTCTTCCGATGGAAGTCGGTCGTTGACCACATTGACCACGCCGCGCCGAGAGCACCACGGCGGTGGATGATGGCGAGGCCTAGGAAGGGGACGACGCGGAGCCGGGGAAGACGCAACAGTGGATGCCCATGCGAAGAGGAGTAAGAGGGTGAGGCTGCCGTCGCCGCAGTATATTAAGGGGTGTGGGTGAGTAGAGGGATGGCCTGGCCAGCGGTGGGAGGCTGACTTGTGGGCATACTAAGTTTACAGGGACGGGAGTATTCATTTTTTTTGTGCGTAATAAGGAGGCATTTCCGGTGTGTCCGAGTTGATAGTGGGGGGAACATTTTTTTTGCAAAATACAGAGACCCTTCCAGTGGGTCCCAGCTATCAGGTGGAGGAATCATTGTTTTGCGCGTAATAAGGAGGCATTTTCCTGTGTGGGCCCCTACTATCAGCCTCTTCCGATGGCTGTTGTTTGTTGACCATGTTGACCTCGCCGCGCCGAGAGCACAAACGCAGTGGACGAGGGCGGGGCCCATGAAGAGAACCACCCGGAGCCGGCGAAGCCACCATAGCGGATGCCCACGCTGAGGGGAGAATGAGCGCTGACTAGTCGGCTGTGGGGTGAGGCTGATGTCGCCGGAAAATAACAGGATGTGTGGGTGGTTAGAGGGATGGCCTGGCGGCAGCACAGCCAGCCACGGGAGGAGGGAGCAGGCAGTCCCGCCGGCGCTAGTTTGGGCGGCTGGAGCAGGAAGATCAGAGATTGAAGAAGCACGGCGGCCGTTGGATGGACATCCAACAGTCACTGTTGTGTGTTGACTAAGTTGACAAAGCCTTGCGTATGCGTCAAAAAAAATTTAGGACAGCGTCATCGTCAACCTAGTAGGCCCAGAAGTCAGCCTCCAAATCTGTGGAAAACAGCATACAGCCCATTAGCCATTATTTTCAATAATTTACAGCCCATTTGCTAATTCTTAAGGATATTTGAAACTCATATTCTTTTTATTAGCATTATAGACCATATATTCTGGGCACTGCTAAAAAATTCAACGAAATTTTGCATATTTTGGTGGGGTCCGAACTCTTTTAATCACGAAATTTTGAGTCACGTTAAAAATAGTTTTCAAAACATTATATCAAAATAAAATTCAAAAAACAATTCTCCACAAAAAAATGAATGAAATTTAGAATCTTAACTAGCAAGATGCCCGTTCGTTGCACGAAACATGAAGATGTATTTGTATGAGTAGTTTATCTTGTGGGTGAAAAGATGATATTTTAATGTAATTGCTAGTTGGCTTTGGTTTTTATAAGAGTAGAGAGTAGAGAAATCCTGAAAAAAAATGATATTTTAATGCAATTGCCGGTTGGCTTTGGTTTAAAATTTTACAGCCCATTTATTACAACTTATAGCTCATTTTCTGGGGAAGCCCATTTCTTAACCCTCCTCATCTTGAAAGATTTGCAGCCCAGCAGGGCTGAGAAAAGAAAGTAGGCCTCGGTTTTGGTATTCTCCAAAAAAAAGAACTAGGCTAGCCAATTTCAGAAAGAAAAAAATATCAACTAGGCTCATCATGTGCTTAATAAAAGCGTAAGCGTGGGCTAGACGGGCCACAGCCCCCGCACAGCGCGCAGTTGAGCTCCGTCTCTGAAACTGAAAAACAACTGGGCGAGCTGCTGGGTCCCTAGTGTTATCCGCTCGTTGTGTAATTTTCTCGTTTATTGACTACATTGACAATGGCGTGGAACCTAGTTGTCAAACAATTAGGAGGAAGTATTGTTTTGGCTTGTAACAACGAGGCACCTGCTTGCGAAATGCAATGACCCTGGTGGGTCCCTACTGTCAGCCTCTTCACGTATAGTCATCTCCTGATTCCTCTTGGTTGTTGACCATGTTTACAACACCAGACGGCGGCGAGCACAGCAAGCTAACCAAGGCGGAGAATGACGGCAAGGCCTCGGACGGGAACAAACAGCATCCATGAAAGATGCGGCAGTGTAGTGGCAGGTCGAGAGGAGTACGAGGGAAACAACATGCAAGTCAAGCATAGACATGGTACAAAAATCCCAAGGATTAATTGTTCATCAAATTTTTAGACAAAACCCAGATTGAACATGACAGTAACATCTAACCCAACCACTCTTTTTTGCAGTCACAAACAAATGGATCGGTCTGATCCATAAAATCAACATCCTGTGCAAAAAAAATTATTTTAGGATGTCTACAACTTGTTGTAAATAGAAGCCGAGCACGCTTAGAAGCCCATTTGTCCACCTGAAACTTCTTTTTTTGCTGTTCAACATGTTCGTCCATGAGAAATCTCTTGCTGTAAAAATTAAGCCTCATGGACAATAGTAACCTCGCATTCAACAGGAAGAATGTGATAAAGCTTTTGTTTGCCTGGTTGGATGCATATCGTCCCATCGTTATTGTCCTCAAACGAATGTCATGACAACTGAGAAAATCCTTGTGCTTATTGCGCCAATGATTGGTTATATGTTTTTGTCCATGTGGTTCTGCCTAAGTAGACATGAAGGTTGAAAACAGATAAGGTCTGAAAAAAGAGTATGTCGAAAGAACGACAACTGAACAGTTAATTCTAGTACAATATATACGGGCTTTCAATGTGCATGAAATCATCACCTCTATGTATAAATTCTCCAGAGATCGAAAGCATCGCAGCAAGCGAATAATTATGTCCAGATCAAAACTATACATTCTGATATATATGATCTTGACAGAATCCAATAGCATTAATAGGCTATCAATGGATGAACTCTTCATTGAGCATATAACATAATATTAGTACCCAAAGTGTACTCCAAGATGATATAAAACTTATGCGCATAAATGAAAAATGCAGCATATGCTTACAAATGTGTAGATGATAATATACGGCACCTGAAAAGGTGAGGAGCCAAACACCAGCTCCTTGTGATTATTAAACGGGTCACGAATTACACCCAAGGTCTCCAGTTTGGGCGCAGAGACGACAGTTATTTCTGAAGGTGTATAACAATTATGAAGGAGCAACCTTTCAAGTGAAGGGTCATCTTCGATGATGAGTTGCTGTCCTTCAAAACAAATTCCAATGCTTTTAAGGTGAGGCGACTTTATTTGGAGACAACTGATACCGATTTCTATTCCCAAAACAATCAGCAAGCGCTCCAGGGCCGGGCAACTAGAGTGGATGATGCTGTGTAGTGAGGCCTCCGACAGATAAACCACCAGAAGTGAAAGTTTTTTTAGCAGTGGGTGTTGAAGCATTTGTACCAGATCGTCTGGTAGATGGCACCGGGCGAAGATGGCGGTGTGGAGAGAGGAGGAAAACCGCGAGATGGACAACGGTGGTGTGGGCACGAATTCTTGGTATGTTCGTGGTATGAAACTTTTGTGGTAATGGTAGAACTCAAACTGCTGGAGTTTTCCGAATTCAGGGGATGTCAGCCAAGCGTCCACCTTGCCGGGTATGGACAGCTGGTAGCTTGTCGGGATGCAGAGGCATTGAACAGGGCCCTGCTGGTGAGAAGAGACGATGGCTCTGATGAGATCAAATTCAGGAAGGACAGATATCTGACGACAGTCGAGATTGAGGGGCGTGGTGCGCCATAGAGGGCGCCACCGAGTTGAGAGGACTTGTGTGCAGCAGCAATCCTTGGTGGGGAGAAGCAAGATGATCTCCTCAAGGATGACGTCCGGGAGATCGTTGATGCGGTCCACCGGAGATTCTACCGGTTCCTCA
>NC_057803.1:694552128-694559835 GCF_018294505.1 Triticum aestivum
CGCTGGCGGGAGCCTCATCTTCTTGGCGCCGGGGCCAGCCGAGTCTGATTTCCTTGTGGGCGTCGCGCCGAGCTCACTGGTTTGAGAAGAGTAGCCAAAGACGAGCCTAGTGGCAGTGCGAGTGGGGAAGAAGGAGGGCTGGGGATTTCTGTAGGAGTGGAAGAAGAGGAGCAGGCGTTTTTTGTACAAGTGAGGAAGAAGGTGAGCGGGGTTTTCTAGACGAGTGAGGAAGATTGGGGAGCGGGGGGGAATCGGGTGGGGAGACGGAAGCGGGAGAGCGAGCTGTTCGTGTTTATAAGGCACGCTGCACTAACTACTTGCTTTTTCCAAAGAACCGCTCTCTTCTTTTGCGTTGCTGCATGACTGGCCATGCATGCAGGATGCATGTGCCCGCCGGCCACTGCATGCGCCTGGTTTGTTACTAGGCCTATTTTATAGGGTGGTTATGGAGTAAATTAAGGAGATTTATTTTCTCTGTGTGCATCCACCAAATTAGAGGATGCGGTACTGGATGCAGACACTCACATTAAACTAACATTCAGAAGAACAAAAGTTCAGCATGTCTATGCATCTCAATGATTCACCATACTATAACCAATATACAAAACTGTGAGAAGGTGTGGAAATAAAGAAAACCGGTCGATGCTTCTCTGAGCAAAGGGCCTCCCTACGCACGCATTAATTTCCTGGGCATGCTTGTTTCTTCTCAATGTTGCGAGCACTTTGAGCATGTTGGCAACTCCACAGCTATCTAGTTGCCTTATCTTGCAATTGATGCTGACACATTTGCAGCAAACACATGAGGCAATAGAGATGACTCAACATGGGTCCATATTGTGCAGTTCCCCTGATATCCTATTCATTGTCCTGAATATGAAAAGATAGGAAAACAATAGCTATACTTAAATGGTGTTGCAAAACAGTAGCACATATCAATAGCTCGGCATGACATAAAACGATCATCTGGACGAAGGGGATACTGACCTGCCTGAGGAAGATTACATATAATTTCATAAGTCCTTGGTTGATTTCCACCTTTGGCTGCACTGCTTGTTTGCTCCTCCAGACATGACAGGATCGTTCCGCACTGCATTCAGCAAGTCAACGTACGAATAAGCTAATTTCATCTTGCGGTGGTCATTGTACCTAGTTACGAATGTAGGAATGCCTGGAGCACCATGAGGTTAGCTGACAGTAGGTAGATGCAGCCATATAAATTTTGTGCGGTGCTACCAAAATTGAGGTTTGTATCCCTTCCCGTTATGAGAATTCTTCTTAAAGTTGGTAGAATGTGACAGCTTGTTCTTTGCATCAAACTTGCCTTTCCCCTGAAATTTGTTCTTGTTGTTTTGGGGCTGGTTGGGCTGGAAGTTCTTCTCGTGTAGCATGTGGGCACTAGAAGCTCCCTCGGCGACCCGAGCACGTGTGTCTTTTGCTCTCGCTTCTCCTCAAAATCAAGAGTGCTAATGAGATCCAAAACAGAAAACTCATGTCTCTTGTTTTTCAGGGAAGTAGCAAAATCGTTCCACGAAGGTGGAAGCTTGGCAATGATGGTCCCAGCAACAAATTTGTCCGGCAACACACACTTAAAGTACTCAAGTTCCTTAGAGAGTGACAGTATCTCATGAGTCTGCTGAACAACAGAGCACTCATTAGTCATCTTGTAGTCACAGAATTGCTCCATGATGTACAAATCGTTGCCAGCGCCCGAGGGCCCAAACGTGGCCTCGAGCGCAGCCCACATGTCTTTGCCGCTGTCAAACAACATATACGAATCCACAATGGAATCGTCAAGAACACTCAGCAGGGCAGCTTTGAAGAGGGTATCCATGTTCTGAAAAGCTTCCTGCTGTGTAGGATTAAGATCGCCCTCAGGCTTACCCTTAGTGGTGTCATAGCAGCACATGATCTGAAACCAATATACTGCTCTTGTGCGCCACCTTTTATGTTGCACCCCCTTAAAAGTAGGCGGCTTCAAAAGCGCAGCAAAACAACTCGGAGTAAATTGCCTGTGATCAGGTTTTTGGATTGGATTGTTGAATATATGAGCAATTTAGTATGAGATTTAATCCGAATCAGCAGTAAATAGATCATGACGACAATTGCAAACATCAAAGTAATGATGCGGACTAAACCAGGAGGATAGAATCACATACTGTACAGCGGGAGCAGAACCGATGTGGTTGATGTTGTCACTCATGTCGTTGATGAAGAGGTTACCGAGGTCGGGGAAGAAGCCTGTCGTTGAGGAAGTCCTCGCTGGCAGCAGTCACAGGAGTGTGCTCCCCAAAAACCTGATCGCTCCTCTCCCGTACAGGATCATGAAAGGCGGGGTTCGGAGGACTGCTGTCCCTTCTCGCGGTGCACGCGGAAGGAGGGCTGGAGAAGAATTGTGTGGCGGCGCTAAGATCTGGAACGGTGCGAAACCATATGATACAGCGGCGGCTAGGGTAGAGCATGTCAGGTTGGAGTATAATAGTAGGCCTTTGGCCCCCAAACCCCACGTCCAAGTCAATAATAGCTCAAAAAAGTCAATAATAGCCCCACCAAGGTTTGTCTAAACAATAGAGTAATTAAGGCGTCCGTTAGTCCCTTTAGTATAAATACAATATCATTAATAATGGCCCCACCTTTTGTCTCACAAAGTAGAGTATGTTGGAGTACAACCGGCTACACGTTTACAATCCGCTTCTCTTCTCTCTCCTCCTCTCTCTCCTTCAACTAAGCACAAATACTATATTTAAATCCTTATAGCCTGCTTATGTCATCTATATAGTAGTACTTGCTCTAAAAGTTACTATCCACTGTGTAGTCTGAAATGCCGGGCGTGCAGTGGGCGGTGCCCTCGGTCGGCGCGCCGCTTCAAGGTGGAAGCAGTGAGAGGTCGCGTCACCCTAACTTGTCATCAATGTGGAGCGGCGGGCTCAGCTGGTGCTGGGCGGGAAGCGCGCGCGGGAGCGGGGAGGGGTTTTTGTTGGGCCAAGAAGGTGAGAAGCCAACTTGGGATCGGTCCAGACGGGGAAATATCATGTGCTCCCATACTCTGCATATGACACTAGTGTATGTTACTACTCCCTCCTTTCCGGTTTATAGAGATGTTTAGAGTAACATAGTAATATGTTACAGTACAAGTTACTCCCCACTATGACCAGCCTTGGCCTCTCCTAGTGGTCCACCATGTATAGCTGCTAAGCCTGCCACGTAGGCATAAAATATGATGTGGCACCAATAAACTAAGCACCTATGCATTGAACACTTGAGTTACTAAGCCATTTAATGCACTTAGCACCTCATCTAAAGAGCATTAATAGTATAGCCAGCTGCTGTCTATAAGCCTACAACCCATCTTATAGTCAACATGTACTACAAAGTGCCTAGGAGCACGTGCTAGAGCTGGCTCTTCACGAAGAGCCCGCTTACCTTCTCTTATTGGCGTAATAAGCACATTAGTAACCTCGCATTCAACAGGAAGAGTGTGACAAAGCTTCTATTTGCCTGGTTGGATTCATATCGTCCCATCGTTATTGTCCTCAAACGAATGTCATGAGAACTGAGAAAATCCTTGTGCTTATTACGCCAATGATTGGTTATATGTTTTTGTCCATGTGGTTCTGCCTAAGTAGACATGAATGTTGAAAACAGTTAAGGTCTGAAAAAAGAGTATGTCAAAAGAACGACAACTGAACAGTTAATTCTAGTACAATATATATGGGCTTTCAATGTGCATGAAATCATCACCTCTATGTATAAATTCTCCAGAGATCGAAAGCATCGCAGCAAGCCAATAATTATGTCCAGATCAAAACTATACATTCTGATATATATGATCTTGACAGAATCCAATAGCATTGATAGGCTATCAATGGACGAACTCTTCATTGAGCATATAACATAATATTAGTATCCAAAGTGTACTCCAAGATGATATAAAACTTATGCGCATAAATGAAAAATGCAGCATATGATTACAAATGTGTAGATGATAATATACGGCACCTGAAAATGTGAGGAGCCAAACACCAACTCCTTGTGATTATTAAACGGGTCACTAATTACACCCAAGGTCTCCAGTTTGGGCGCAGAGACTACAGTTATTTCTGAAGGTGTATAACAATTATGAAGGAGCAACCTTTCAAGTGAAGGGTCATCTTCGATGATGAGTTGCTGTCCTTCAAAACAAATTCCAATGCTTTTAAGGTGAGGTGGCTTTATTTGGAGACAACTGATACCGATTTCTATTCCCAAAACAATCAGCAAGCGCTCCAGGGCCGGGCAACTAGAGTGGACGATGCTGTGCAGTGAGGCCTCCGACGGATAAAGCACCACAAGCAAAAGTTTTTTTAGCAGTGGGTGTTGAAGTATTTGTACCAGATCATCTGGTAGATGGCACCGGGCGAAGGTGGCGGTGTGGAGAGAGGAGGAAAACAGCGAGATGGACAACGGTGGTGTGGGCACGAATTCTTGGTATGTTCCTGGTATGAAACTTTCATGGTAATGGTAGAACTCAAACTGCTGGAGTTTTCCGAATTCAGGGGATGTCAGCCAAGCGTCCACCTTGCCGGGTATGGACAGCAGGTAGCTTGTCGGGATGCAGAGGCATTGAACGGGGCCCTGCTGGTGAGAAGAGACGATGGCTCTGATGAGATCAAATTCAGGAAGGACAGATATCTAACGACAGTCGAGATTGAGGGGCGCGGTGCGCCATAGACGGCGCCACTGAGTTGAGAGGACTTGTGTGCAGCAGCAATCCTTGGTGGGGAGAAGCGAGATGATCTCCTCAAGGATGACGTCCGGGAGATCGCTGATGCGGTCCACCGGAGATTCTATCGGTTCCTCAGATCCGAGTGGGGGGGCTCGCCATTTCTCCCCGCACTACTGGGTGCGGGATCTACAACCGGCGTCGCCGCTGGCGGGAACCTCATCTTCTTGGCACTGGGGCCAGCCGACTCCATTTTCCTTGTGGGAGTCGCGCCGAGCTCACTGGTTTGAGCAGAGTAGCTAGAGACGAGCCTAGTGGCAGTGCGAGTGGGGAAGAAGGAGGGCTGGGGATTTCTGTAGGAGTGGTAGAAGAGGAGCAGGCGTTTTCTATACAAGTGAGGAAGAAGGTGAGCGGGGTTTTCTGGACGAGTGAGGAAGATTGGGGAGCGGGGGGAATCGGGTGGGGAGACGGAAGCGGGAGAGCGAGTTGTTCGTGTTTATAAGGCACGCTGCACTAACTACTCGCTTTTTCCAAAGAACCGCTCTCTTCTTTTGCGTTGCTGCATGACTGGCCATGCATGCAGGATGCATGTGCCCGCCGGCCACTGCATGCGCCTGGTTTGTTACTAGGCCTATTTTATAGGGTGGTTATGGAGTAAATTAAGGAGATTTATTTTCTCTGTATGCATCCACCAAATTAGAGGATGCGGTACTGGATGCAGACACTCACTGTCGGTGTCAAAACCGGCGGATCTCGGGTAGGGGGTCCCGAACTGTGCGTCTAGGCGGATGGTAACAGGAGACAAGGGACACGATGTTTTTACCCAGGTTCGGGCCCTCTCGATGGAGGTATAACCCTACTCCTGCTTGATTAATATTGATGATATGGGTACTACGAGAGTGGATCTACCACGAGATCAGAGAGGCTAAACCCTAGAAGCTAGCCTATGGTATGATTGTTGTTCGTGCTACAGACTAAAACTCTCCGGTTTATATAGACATCGGAGAGGGCTAGGGTTACACAGAGTCGGTTACAATGGGAGGAGATCTTCATATCGTATCGCCAAGCTTGCCTTCCACGCCAAGGGAAGTCCCATCCGGACACGGGACGGAGTCTTCAATCTTGTATCTTCATAGTCCGGGAGTCCGGCAGAAGGTCATAGTCCGGCCATCCGGACACCCCCTAATCCAGGACTCCCTCAGTAGCCCCTGAACCAGGCTTCAATGACGATGAGTCCGGCGCGCAAGTTGTCTTCGGCATTGCAAGGCGGGTTCTTCTTCCAATTCCTTGTACCCGTCGAATAGTGTCCGGCTTCTAGTGCGTGCTGCCCTCCTCTGCTTCTGTGCCCCATAATGACCATCTTCCACGTGTCAAACGAATGCGAAAAGCCAGGGGATTTTTTCAGTCACCCCCTTGGTTGCGTTAATGAACCGCCCATAAAAGAGATGGGGATTTAGATCCAATTCACACCATATTCCCTCCGCGAGCTTTCATCAGAGTGCCTTCGACGGAGATCCATTCCACCATGGCCGGTCGGTGCAGCTCCTCCTCTCGCCTCTCCAGCCCTCGGCCCGGATATTGGGGGCGGTGTTCCGTCCCGCATAGCGAGCTAGTAGTGCTTCAGTCCAAGGGGCTTCTCCCCCCAGCATATATGGTCCCAGTTCGAGCCGGGATTGCTACCTATAGCGGCCGAGAGCAGGCGGAGAGCGTCCCCAATCCCTCTCGAGGAGAGCGGGTATGCCTAGTCCCTTATTTGATGAGAGGACTCGGATTTCCAATTCATCCGTTTCTCCAAGGGTTGCTGGAGTTCTATGGCCTCCAGCTACACAACCTCACGCCCGCCTCCATTCTGCACATTGCGGGCTTCGTGGCCCTCTGCGAGCTGTTCTTGGGCATTAAAGCCCATTTCGCGCTGTGGAAGAGGTTGTTTTGCCTCGTGCCCCGTTCTTAGGAGGGGTCTATTTATCAAGTGGGCGGAGCCGAACTATGGCGCATCGCCGGGACCGGATATCTATCCGGTACCCCAAAGAGGACGTCCGAGGACTGGTCCTCGGAGTGGTTCTATATAGATGACGTCCCCCTACCGGACCCTATACGGATCGGCCTCCCTGAGTTCAATAATGCTCCATTGAAGAAGCGCCTGAGCTGGCGCCCGCGGAACCCTCAGAGAGGAACTGACCGGGACGTCCTTTACCTGATGAGCCGGAAAAGGTTGTTGGCTCATTCCGGACTGACCATGATCAAGGTCATGGCCATATGCATTACGCGTGGGGTGCAGCCGCTTCAATACAGAGGCCACCCTATGTGGGATTTCAACGGGGAGGATGACGCCACCCGGTGCGGTCGTAAGGGGCCAGATTCGGTCGCCACTTTAACGAGAATCTTATCCGCTATGTACAAGGGAGAAGAAGAGGAATTCCTCCATGTCAACCAGGAGGGCGGACTCTCCATGTACAATCCTCCTAGCTGGGTGAGCGAACATTTTCACCTGCCAACCTGCTTTCGAAATTCCCGTAATTGAGCACTTAGTCTAACAATGCTAACGCAGGAGCTGCGCCAGACTGTGAAGGAGATAAACAGCCCTCCTCCACAACCTGAGGACCCGGAACGATCCCTCGATCCGGACTCCCAAGAGGACCCAGACTTATGCGTGGAGTTAATTGAAGGGGTGTTTCATCAATTGAGTAGGGATAACACCCTAGTGGCCATTACGGCCGACTATCCCGGACTACTTCCACTAGTGCAGAACCGGGCAATAGCACCGGTTCGTAAGGCCCTTCAGTGCCGGTTCCATAACCGGCACTAAAGTGTGGGCACTAAAGGCCCCCCCTTTAGTACCGGTTCAGCACGGACCGGTGCTAAAGGGAAACCACGTGGCACGAGCCAGCTCCAAGGGCCTGGAGCCCTTTAGTACCGGTTGGTAAGACCAACCGATACTATAAGGTTTGGTTTTTTTTTAGTTTTATGATTTATTTTTCATTTAATTTTGTGTTTCCATTTAATTCTTT
>NC_057803.1:694559845-694560749 GCF_018294505.1 Triticum aestivum
CTAAAGGCCCCCTCCCCCTTTAGTACCGGTTCAGCACGAACCAGTGGTAAAGGGCAACCACGTGGCACGAACCAGCTCCGGGGGGCTGGAGCCCTTTAGTACCGGTTGGTAATACCAACTGGTACTATAAGGTTTGGGTTTTTTTAATTTTGTGATTTCTTTTTCATTTAATTTTGTGTTTCCATTTTAATTCTTTTTCGTTTGCTGGTATTTTACGATACTACATATTATACACGTTATGCATATATATATATATATATATATATATATATATATATATATATATATATATATATATAATTTCTAGTAGAACCAATCATGCATATATATATCATCAATGTCTCACAAACCACCATATTAATTAATTCACACATACACAAATGTATAGCTAGCTATATACAATTTCTCCTACATATGCATGTTGTCTTCGGAGTCAGTGGCATTAGCCTAATTGGTGCCTTCGGAGCACGATGACAATTGGAAGTGGTTTTCATGGGGGCGGTAGCGGGTAATAGTATTCTTCCTTCGGATTTATGACCTGGTCGAGCAAAAATCCCGCTATTTCCTCTTGAAGTGCTTCTACGCGCTCCGTTTCTAGGAGCTTCGCCCGCACCTCTCTGAACTGTTAAGAAGGAGATCAATATGCATGTGTATTAGTTGTGTGACTAGATATCGATAATGGTGTAAAAATTGTGAATAGTGTTTTGACAAGCGTACCCATTCCTGTCTTTGAGATCTGCTCCTTTCGGACGCCATCATGCGAATGTTCTCGCAAACGCAGAATGCACATAGATCAGTCCCCTGCGCCTGCTTCAGGGCCTTTACGAGAATGGAATTTGATCAGATAATAATTAATCAAGCATGATAATTAAAGAGATGGCAGCTAGCTAGCTAGCTAGTACTA
>NC_057803.1:694560759-694568421 GCF_018294505.1 Triticum aestivum
CTAGTAGAACCAATCATGCATATATATATCATCAATGTCTCACAAACCATCATATTAATTAATTCACACATACACACATGTATAGCTATATACAATTTCTCCTACATATGCATGTTGCCTTCGGAGCTAGTGGCATTAGCCTAATTGGTGCCTTCGGAGCACGATGACAATTGGAAGTGGTTTTCATGGGGGCGGTAGCGGGTAATAGTATTCTCCCTTCGGATTTATGACCTGGTCGAGCAAAAATTCCGCTATTTCCTCTTGAAGTGCTTCTACGCGCTCCGTTTCTAGGAGCTTCGCCCGCACCTCTCTGAACTGTTAAGAAGGAGATCAATATGCATGTGTATTAGTTGTGTGACTAGATATCGATAATGGTGTAAAAATTGTGAATAGTGTTTTGACAAGCGTACCCATTCCTGTCTTTGAGATCTGCTCCTTTCGGACGCCATCATGCGAATGTTCTCGCAAACGCAGAATGCACACAGATCAGTCCTCTGCGCCTGCTTCAGGGCCTTTACGAGAATGGAATTTGATCAGAGAATAATTAATCAAGCATGATAATTAAAGAGATGGCAGCTAGCTAGCTAGCTAGTACTACTTAATTACTTACCTTGGGTCTTCCCCATTTAAGCTTTTCTTTCCATTCGCCATCCGTGACGCTGATGAACCTTGCCCAAGCCCTGCCCGCCGACAAAGAAAATGAATAAAGGGGTTATTAAATAGTTCATATCATGAAATGACGAACTAAATAGGCCGAGATATATAGTTAATAATGATTGAAATTACCTGTTGACTATCCCAAACAAGATGTTATAGTCAGTTTTTTCTTTGAGTAGTGAGTCTAGTATTTCAACTGTTCCAGCGTCAACTTTAATGATACACAAGACCCAGTAAAATCTGCATGCACACACATTTGCATGTCTTAATTAAGCGGGCATATGTAAGCAAAATCATGTAGCTAGCTAGTAGGCAAAAACAAAGAATTTGTGGTACAAGACAGTGTGACTCACTGGAAGTTGTAAGGAAGTAGTATATCTTCATTGTATTTGAGGCGCTTCAAGAACTCTAGCATGCTGTCCTCTACGGCCTTTTGATGACGTGGATCTATTTTCCATGTGTATTCATTAACGGTGTTTGGGTCAATGAACCCAGTGCCATAGCGTCCAGCTTTTCTCATTTCATACATCTTCATCCTGCATATAATACCACAGAAAAGAATATAGTGAGGATAATTACAGGTAATGATTGATCAAAAGGATCACTATAGCTAGCTTGAGACTTCAATTACAGAAAGAAATCACTTATAGACAATAGCAACTGACGATAGATTTGTCGAGTGCGCCTTGATTGTATAACTGAAATAGTTCAGAATACTCAATGGACACAGCTTTCTCATGGTAGTAATGCTCCTCCTTGACATTCACCATGAGGGACAATCGATCGGAAATCTTGGTAATGTTCATGTACCATTGATGCAATTAATACATTCTCGTTGGGAGGTTCTTGACCTTGTCTGGCTCGACCAAAGGTTGGCCCCGGACATATTTCCGTTTTATTTCATCCTCTCTAAGCACAGGCATGGGCTCGATCTCTAGGAGTTGTCCAACAGTGATTTTGAGAACTTCAGCCTGCATTATATGGTCCTCCGTTATTACCACATTGCCCACCTCAGGAACATAAACTGTTTGCCCACAATAATATTGGGCGCGCGTACTGTCACGTGTTGTTGGCACAACAAGCGAGGGGATCGATTGTGCCGCCTGTTCTCCCAGCTGGGGAATGGTTTTCCCGCATTTTTGACAGCTTCTTCTTCTTTGCTCGATCCCGAGCTCGCCTCCTTACGTAGACGTGCTCGATTTAACTTCCTGATGTGGCGCTCATAGTCTGTGTCAACAGGCTTGGGAGCTGGTGGTTGAGCCATACGAATAAAGTGGTCAATCGTTTCCTCAGGCACTTTCTCCCTTGGCGGCGGTGGCGGTTTCGGTGCAAAATGGGCTTCCACCTCGGACTTCGATATGGCTGCGATTTCCTCCTCGGACCTGTCATAAGCCCTCTACGGAAGAGGCGTGAGGCTTGGACCATATTTATATCGCTTGCCTCCGCCTGTACTTCCTGTACTACCTCGACTCATACCGCTATGCACCATAGCTGCAGGGTGTCTCTTCTGCGATTGCTGAGGCGGCGGAGACGGCTGACGGGGCTGAGTTGGACGAGGAGGAGTGGCAGCCTGAAGCTGTGCCGGACTTGGAGGAGGAGTGGCCTGAGGTTGTGCCGGACTTGGAGGAGGAGTGGACGTCTGATGCTGTGGCGGACTTGGAGGAGGAGGAGTGGCCTGACACTTTGCCGGACTTGGAGGAGGAGTGGCCTGACACTTTGCCGTACTTGGTGGACTTGCAGGAGCGGGAGACTGCTGACTCGGTGGCGGACTTCGACGAGGAGTCGGCTGACGCGGTGTCGGTGGCCTTCGAAATATGATGCAATCCTTTTTCCATAGGATGATACGATGGTTGGCGTCTCCGAGAAAGCGCTCGTCGTCAACTCCAGGAATGTCAAGCTCTAGCTCCGAATATGGGTCCACCACCTCATCAACCAAGACACGAGCATAGCCCGCTGGAATCGGGTTGCAATGGAAGGTTTCCTCGGGGGAATTTGTAAAAGCAACAACGTCCGCCACCTTCATGGATATGTTCTTCATTTTGACGTGTAGCTCGCAGCTAGTGTTCTCCGTGATGTCATCCACGGGGTATCTACCCAGCATTGCGTCGTCCGGGGCGGAACCCACGCTGCTTCTCGTCATGGATGGGGCGGTGCTATCCAATGCTGGATCATTCGCTAGCTGCTGCAGCTGCTGAGATCCCCTTTGCTGGGTAAGTGAGTCGATCTGCTCCTGCTGCCACTGGAATTTGACTACCAATTCCGCTTGACTTGCTTCTAGGCCTTGAAGGCGTTCATAGTCCCGCTTCCTCTGCTCCTCCTCCATCTTCCTCTTCTTCTCCTCTGCAATCTTCTTTCTCGCACGGGTTCTGTAGTCGGTGTTCCACTCTGAAAACCCCTCATACCACGGAATAGTGCCCTTGCCTCGTGTTCTTCCCGGTTGTTTAGGATTTCCCAGGGCACGCGTAAGCTCGTCGTTCTCTCTGTTGGGCTAGAACACCCCCGATCGTGCCTCTTCTATTGCAACAAGTATCGCATCGTCGGCTCCCTTCAGACTTGCCCTCGTCGAAACATTGCCTGTCTTCGGGTCCAACTCCCCCCCATGCGCATAGAACCAAGTCCTGACCCTGGGGGGCCAGCTCTTAGTAACCGGAGTGGCACCTGCATCCTCCATCTCTTTCTCAGACTTATCCCACTTAGGCATTGCCACCGCATAGCCACCTGGCCCCAACTTATGGAACTTATCCTTTTTTTCGGCATTCTTCTTGTTTATTCTCGACCGTTCCTTAGCTAATTCCGAATCCTTGAATTTCACGAAATTGTCCCAATGAGCACGTTGGTTCTCTAGTATTCCCTCTAATACTGGAGTCTTCCTTCCTCCCTTGACGTACTTGTCCCATTCACGATTCTTGTGGTTCTTGAATGCAACCGCCATCTTCCTAAGAGCAGCGTCCTTGACTTTCTGCACATCTGCTTCTGTGAAATGATCTGGTAGGGTGAAATGTTCCATGAGAGTATCCCAAAGCAGATCTTTTTGATTCTTGTCGACAAAAGTAACATCTGGACGTGGAGCAGCGTCCTCTTTGCCTTTTTGTCTTTTGTCTTTTGCTGGCTCTCTCCATTCTTGAAGGGAAATCGGGAGTTGGTCCTTCACAAGAACTCCGCACTGACGAACGAACTTGTCCTCAATCTTCTTAGGCGCTAATGGTTCGCCATTAGGTCTGACTGCCTCGATATTGTACTTTATGCCCTCCTTCAACTTTTTGTTCGGGCCTCGTTTCGTCCTTTTGCCTGAAGATTTGCTCGATCCGGATGGCTGAAAGAACAAAGATCGATTCGTTAATATATCTTCAAGTCATTTAAAACATGTGATGATCACCAGATACCTGCTTATATAAATATATATACCTCGCCGGTCTTTGTTGTTTCAGGATCAACATGTTCTTCGTCATCGTCATAATCGTAGTTCATGACTTCATCAATTCGGTCGTCGCGATCGAATATCATATCACCCTCTCCGGTGTTGTTTAGAAATTCGGAGCCGTCATAATCTTCTTCATTCTGATCATCATCTGGCCCGCGTATCATATCGAACATGGTCTGTTCTCCCTCTCTGTCGGTATTGTCTGCCATAGCTTTTATTTAACTAATTCAAAAGAAATATAAAACAATTTAGTATTCAAATTACATCGTCTCGAATAGTAGATATAATCTCGAATACTTCGTCTAGAATAATAGATATAATCTCAAATACATCGTCTCGAATAATATATAATGTTGAATAGTACATCACTGGCTAGCTAATTAAAGATCGAATACTACAGAAGAATCTAGGACACTCGTGGTTCCTGCGGCACGGGCGGTGGACACCCAAAGAGAAGGAACCCTCACAGGATCATAGCTGAAGTGAGATCCCCGAAGATACTGCCAGGTATTGGAGAACCTGCCGCCCTCTAACGCAACCATGTAGCGATGGACGTGCTCGTCCTCCTCCCTAACACGGCGACGTACCACCTCCGGCGGGGCCGGGTCCTTCCGCACCGAAACTGGCCCACGCGAACGCCACCAAACGAGATCAGGGTCGATGACGGGACCCGGGGCCGGGTTCCTCATCAAGCGGCGCGCCCCTCCAGGCAGCACCTCCCAGTGCCAGCCCGGCGGAGCCTAGTCCCGGACATGGGTCGGCTGGACATCGTCGCGGACGGGTCGACGGCGAGGATGCGGGCCGGGCATCGTTGAGAACAAATACTAGCTATATGCCCGCAAAAAGTAATATTTTTTTAATGATTGGATTTTGATAACTAAAATTTCTAACATTTCTACTATTTCAAAAATCTATATACTATTTCATACTAATTAAGCATCTAACACTAAAAACAGAAAACACAACTTCTATACATCCATTAAAAAACTGAAAAACAACATTATATAAAAAATTTCCATAATAATTAAACACTAATTATATACTAATAATAATAATCTAAATTATATACTAATTAAACATAAAAAATTTCCATACTAATTAAACACTAATTAAACACTAATTTCCATATAAAATTTTTTGATAACTAAAACAATAATAATCTACAACAACAACAACAAAGCCTTTAGTCCCAAACAAGTTGGGGTAGGCTAGAGGTGAAACCCATAAGATCTCGCAACCAACTCATGGCTCTGGCACATGGATAGCAAGCTTCCACGCACCCCTGTCCATAGCTAGCTCTTTGTCGATACTCCAATCCTTCAGGTCTCTCTTAACGGACTCCTCCCATGTCAAAATCGGTCGACCCCGCCCTCTCTTGACATTCTCCGCACGCTTTAGCCGTCCGCTATGCACTGGAGCTTCTGGAGGCCTGCGCTGAATATGCCCAAACCATCTCGAACGATGTTGGACAAGCTTCTCCTCAATTGGTGCTACCCCAACTCTATCTCGTATATCATCATTCCGGACTCGATCCTTCCTCGTGTGGCCACACATCCATCTCAACATACGCATCTCCGCCACACCTAACTGTTGAACATGTCGCCTTTTAGTCGGCCAACACTCCGCGCCATACAACATTGCGGGTCGAACCGCCGTCCTGTAGAACTTGCCTTTTAGCTTTTGTGGCACTCTCTTGTCACAGAGAATGCCAGAAGCTTGGCGCCACTTCATCCATCCGGCTTTGATTTGATGGTTCACATCTTCATCAATACCCCCATCCTCCTGCAACATTGACCCCAAATACCGAAAGGTGTCCTTCCGAGGTACCACCTGGCCATCAAGGCTAACCTCCTCCTCCTCACAGCTAGTAGTACTGAAACCGCACATCATGTACTCGGTTTTAGTTCTACTAAGCCTAAACCCTTTCGATTCCAGGGTTTGTCTCCATAACTCTAACTTCCTATTTACCCCCATCCGACTATCGTCAACTAGCACCACATCATCCGCAAAGAGCATACACCATGGGATATCTCCTTGTATACCCCTTGTGACCTCATCCATCACCAATGCAAAAAGATAAGGGCTCAAAGCTGACCCCTGATGCAGTCCTATCTTAATCGGGAAGTCATCAGTGTCGACATCACTTGTTCGAACACTTGTCACAACATTATTGTACATGTCCTTGATGAGGGTAATGTACTTTGCTGGGACTTTGTGTTTCTCCAAGGCCCACCACATGACATTTCGCGGTATCTTATCATAGGCCTTCTCCAAGTCAATGAACACCATATGCAAGTCCTTCTTATGCTCCCTATATCTCTCCATAAGTTGTCGTACCAAGAAAATGGCTTCCATGGTCGACCTCCCAGGCATGAAACCAAACTGATTTTTGGTCACGCTTGTCATTCTTCTTAAGCGGTGCTCAATGACTCTCTCCCATAGCTTCATTGTATGGCTCATCAGCTTAATTCCACGGTAATTAGTACAACTCTGAACATCCCCCTTGTTCTTGAAGATTGGTACTAATATACTCCGTCTCCATTATTCTGGCATCTTGTTTGCCCGAAAAATGAGGTTGAAAAGCTTGGTTAGCCATACTATCGCTACGTCCCCGAGACCTTTCCACACCTCAATGGGGATACAATCAGGGCCCATCGCCTTGCCTCCTTTCATCCTTTTTAAAGCCTCCTTCACCTCAGACTCCTGGATGCGCCGCACAAAACGCATGCTGGTCTCATCAAAGGAGTCATTCAGTTCAATGGTAGAACTCTCATTCTCCCCATTGAACAGCTTGTCGAAGTACTCCCGCCATCTATGCTTAATCTCTTCGTCCTTCACCAAGAGTTGGCCTGCTCCGTCCTTGATGCATTTGACTTGGCCAATATCCCTCGTCTTCCTCTCCCGGATCTTAGCCATCTTATAGATGTCCCTTTCACCTTCCTTCGTGCCTAACCGTTGGTAGAGGTCCTCATATGCCCGACCCCTTGCTTCACCAACAGCTCGCTTTGCGGCCTTCTTCGCCATCTTGTACTTCTCTATGTTGTCTGCACTCCTATCCAGGTATAGGCGTCTGAAGCAATCTTTCTTCTCTTTAAGCGCCTTCTGGACATCATCATTCCACCACCAGGTATCGTTATCTTCGCTTCTCCTTCCCCTGGACACTCCAAACTCCTCCGAGGCCACCTTACGAATGCAAGTCTCCATCTTCATCCACACATTGTCCGCATCCCCTCCTTCCTCCCAAGGGCCCTCCTTAAATACCCTCTCCTTGAACACCTGAGCTACCTCCCCCTTGAGCTTCCACCACTTCGTTCTAGCGACCTTGGCACGCTTATCCCGCTGGACACGAATCCGAAAGCAAAAAAATATATATACTAATTCATGCTTGTGTGTGTGTGTGTTTTGATAACTAAAACAATAATAATCTAAATAATCTAAATTATATACTAATTCATGCTTGTGTAGTGTGTGTGTGTGTGTGTGTGTGTGCTCAGGGCCGGGCCGGAGGGGCGGCGCCCATGGTGGCCGCCGGGGGCGAGGGAGAGAGGTTAGAGGGGGAGAGCTCACAGCGGGGCGACGGCAAC
>NC_057803.1:694568759-694590697 GCF_018294505.1 Triticum aestivum
CGACGGGGACGGGGGCGGGCCCGGGGCGGCGACGGGGACGGGGGCGGCGACGGAGACGAGGGCGGCGACGGGGACGGGGGCGGCGACGGCGACGGAGACGACGGAAACAGAGGGAGAACGAAATTTTTCAAAGTGTTGTATATATAGAAGGCACCTTTAGTACCGGTTGGAGCCACCAACCGGTACTAAAGGCCAGTTTTGGCCAGCCCAAGCGGCGGGAAACGACCCCCTTTAGTACCGGGTGGTGGCACAAACCGGTACTAAAGGCCCCCCTTTAGTACCAGTTTGTGCCATGACCCGGTACTAAAGGGGGTGTGCTGGCGCAGGTGCGGTGTGGCAAGTTTAGTCCCACCTCGCTAGCCGAGGGGCGACCGCACTGGTTTATAAACCCCCGTGTGGTCGCTCTCTCGAGCTCCTCTCCAAAGCAGGCTTACTGGGCCAACGTGTTTTTTGCTGCCCTGTGGGCCCACTTGGCCTTTGCGGGCCTGCATCCTGGCCCAACGACAGGTTGGGTTTCTAGTTGTATGCAGGTCGCTTTGTCCTAGTAGGCGGGCTTTTTTTATTTTTTTTTGCTTTTTTTATTTTTGTGTTTTTTTGTGTATTTAGAGTTTCTTTGTGAATATTTTTGCTTTAGGTACAAAAAATTACAAACTTTCTGTTAGTCCCCGTAGTTTTCAAATTTGAATAGTTTAAATATTGAATTATTTGAAATTAGTGTGAATCACTAGTTTGTGAATAACTTAACTTTAAAAATCAGTAAAGGCATGAAAGAATTTGTTTGCACATAAAATTTCTTCGCGTTTCAAATGCCAAAACACATAACTACCCTAACTATTACAGAGATTCCCCTCTGGGTGTGAAACACAGAAGAAAGTGATGATAGTGAAGCCGATCACATCCCAGATCTTTGGGTGTGAAACTTTTTCTTCGCGTGTGTCCGTTTGCGCCATAACCATGGAAAATCTTCATCATTTAACGGGATGCTCGGGTCAATATTCAATGTGAATGGAGCAATTTCATCAAACTTTTCATAATCTTCTGACTTGTCTGTCTTGTCATCCACTCTCATGATGTTTCTCTTCCCAGAAAGAACTATGTGCCGCTTTGGCTCATCGTACGATGCATTCGCTTCCTTATCTTTTCTTTTTCTTGGCTTGGTAGACATGTCCTTCACATAGAAAACCTGTGCCACATCATTGGCTAGGACGAATGGTTCGTCTGCATACGCAAGATTGTTGAGATCCATTGTTGTCATTCCGTACTGTGGGTCTTCCGTTACCCCGCCTCGTGTCATATTGACCCATTTGCATCGAAACAAAGGGACCTTTAAACCACATCGATAGTCAAGTTCCCATATGTCCTGTATATAACCATCATATGTTTCCTTTCCCGTCTTGGTTTCTGCATCAAAGCGGACACCACGGTTTTGGTTGGTGCTCTTCTTATCTTGGGCGATCGTGTAAAATGTATTACCATTTATCTCGTACCCTTTGAAAGTCATTATATTCGAAGATGGTAACTGGGACAGCAAGTACAGGTCATCTTCAATAGAGGTGTCATGCATGGTACGTGTCTGCAACCAGCTGGCGAAACTCCTGGTTTGTTCACGTGTAATCCAGTCATCAGACCGCTCCGGGTGTTTGGAGCGTAGAAAATTCTTGTGTTCATCCATATACGGAGCCACCAAGGCGGAATTCTGTAGAACTGTGTAGTGTGCTTCAGTGAGAGAATGTCCGTTCATACATATTATTTGTTCCCCTCCTAGCGTGCCTTTTCCATCTAGTCTGCCCTTATGCCGCGATTCAGGAACACCAATCGGCTTAAGGTCAGGAATAAAGTCAATACAAAACTCAATGATCTCCACATTTTGATGGCCCTTGGAGATGCTTCCTTCTGGCCTAGCACGGTTATGAACATATTTCTTTAAGACTCCCATGAACCTCTCAAAGGGGAACATATTGTGTAGAAATACAGGACCCAAAACGTTAATATCTTCGCATAGGTGAACTAGGACGTGCGTCATGATTTTGAAGAAGGATGGTGGGAACACCAACTCGAAACTGACAAGACATTGCACCAAATCATTCTGTAACCTTGGTATGATTTCTGGATCGATTACCTTCTGAGAGATTGCATTGAGAAATGCACATAGCTTCACAATGGCTAATCGAACATTTTCCGGTAGAAGCCCCCTCAATGCAACCAGAAGCAGTTGCGTCATAATCACGTGGCAGTCATGAGACTTTAGGTTCTGTAACTTTTTCTCTGCCATGTTTATTATTCCCTTTATATTCGACGAGAAGCCAGAGGGTACCTTAATACTGAGCAGGCATTCAAAGAAGATTTCCTTCTCTTCTTTGGTAAAAGCGTAGCTTGCATGACCCTGATGTATGCCGTCTTCTCCGTGCATATGTTGCTGGTCCTCCCGTGCCTCAGGTGTATCTTTTGTCTTCCCATACACGCCCAAGAAGCCAAGCAGGGTCACGCAAAGATTCTTTGTCACGTGCATCACGTCAATTGCAGAGCAGACCTCTAGGTCTTTCCAATATGGCAGGTCCCAAAATATAGATTTCTTCTTCCACATGGGTGCACGTCATTAGCGTCCTTTGGAACAGGTTGTCCGCCAGGACCCTTTCCAAATATCACCTTCAAATCCTTGACCATATCATGTACATCAGCACCAGTACGGTGGCGAGGCTTCGTCCGGTGATCCGCCTCACCTTTGAAATGCTTGCCTTTCTTTCTTACGGGATGCCTGCTCGGAAGAAATCGACGATGTCCCAGGTACACATTCTTCTTACAACTACTCAAATATACACTGTCGGTATCATCCAAACAGTGCGTGCATCCGTGGTATCCCTTGTTTGTCTGTCCTGAAAGGTTACTGAGAGCAGGCCAATCATTGATGGTCACAAACAGCAACGCCTTTAGGTCAAATTCTTCCCCCATGTGCTCATCCCATGCACGTACACCTGTTCCATTCCACAGTTGTAAGAGTTCTTCAACTAATGGCCTTAGGTACACATAAATGTCGTTGCCGGGTTGCTTAGGGCCTTGGATGAGCACTGGCATCATAATGAACTTCCGCTTCATGCACAACCAAGGAGGAAGGTTATACAAACATAGAGTCACATGCCAGGTGCTATGGTTACTGCTCTGCTCCCCAAAAGGATTAATGCCATCTGCGCTTAGACCAAACCATACGCTCCTTGCGTCATCTGCTAACTCCTTCCCGTACTTTCTTTCGATTTTTCTCCACTGCGACCCGTCAGTGGGTACTCTCAACTTTCCGTCTTTCTTACGGTCTTCTCTGTGCCATCGCATCGCCTTGGCATGCCCTTTGTTTTGGAACAAACGTTTCAACCGTGGTATTATAGGAGAATACCACATCACCTTGGCAGGAATCTTCTTCCTGGGGCTCTCGCCCTCGACATCACCATGCTCATCGCGGCTGATCTTATAGCGCAATGCACCACATACCGGGCAAGCGTTCAAATCCTCGTACTCACTGCGGTAGAGGATGCAATCATTAGGGCATACAGCCTTCTTTTCTTCGTACGTACTCTCGGGCAATTCGTTGTCCTTTGGAAGCATATCCTTTCTCATTACCAGCAACTTTCCAAATCCCTTGTCAGATACACCATTCTCTGCCTTCCATTGCAGCAATTCCAGTGTGGTGCCCAGCTTTTTCTTGTCACCTACGCAATTCGGGTACAACAATTTTTTGTGATCCTCTAACATGCGCTGCAACTTCTTCTTCTCCAAATCACTTGTGCAGTTTCTCTTTGCATCGGCAATGGCCCGACCTAGATCATCAACGGGCTCATCTGATGTCTCTTCTTCAGCTTCTTCCCGCATTGCCGGCTCAGCTTCTTCCCGCATTGCCGGCTTAGCTTCTTCCCGCATTACTAGCTCAGCTTCTTCCCCCATTGTTGTATCATCGTATTCGGGGAACCCATGGCCAGGATAGCTCTCGTCATCCTCTTCTTCTTCATTGTCTTCCATCATAACCCCTCTTTCTCCGTGCTTGGTCCAAACATTATAGTGGGGCATGAAACCGGACTCAAACAGGTGCACGTGAATGGTTCTTGACGTAGAGTAATTGCGATCATTCTTACAGCCAGCACATGGACAAGGCATAAAACCATCCGCCCGCTTGTTTGCCTCAGCCGCAAGCAGAAAAGTATGCACGCCCTCAACGAACTGGGGAGAGCATCGGTCATCGTACATCCATTGCCGGCTCATCTTCATTACACAACACCGAATAGACCAAATTAATACAAGTTCATACATAAAGTTCATACAACACTTAAATGCAACAAACAAATAACTCTCTAGCTAAAGCATTTAAATGCAACAACAAATGCGATCAAGATTGCAACTAAGGTAACAATTGATCCAACAGCATAATGATACCAAGCCTCACTATCGATGGCATATTTTCTAATCTTTCTAATCTTCAAGCGCATTTTCTCCATCTTGATCTTGTGATCATCGACGACATCGGCAACATGCAACTCCAATTCCATCTTCTCCCCCTCAATTCTTTTCAATTTTTCTTTCAAGTACTCGTTTTCTCTTTCAACTAAATTTAACCTCTCTACAATAGGGTCGGTTGGAATTTCCGGTTCACATACCTCCTAGATAAAAATATCTATGTCAACTTGATGGGCATAATTTGTCATAAACATGAAATGCAACAAATAGTTTTAAAAGAGAATATACCACATCTGAATCATAACAAGGACGAGGGCCGACGGGGACGGATATCAAAACCATGGCACTATGTATAACAAACAACGTATGGGTAAGATAATTATTATACGAGTAACTATATATCCAAATCACACAAACATCATTTTTTTATATAAAATTTCATGAACAAGAGGCTCACCAAGGTGGTTCCGGCGACGAGACGGTGCGGGCGATCGACGATGGTTACGACGGAGATTTAGAAGGCACTAAGTAAACCACACCTACATATGCAAACTAAGTGTTATTTTGACCTCAAATTGCATATAAATCAAATACTACCACATATAATTCCTCCCAAATTACTAAAACCCACAATTAATCACTATATAAACCAATGCAAGAGCTAATCTAGCAATGAGAGATGAAAGGACAAAGTTGCTAACCTTGGTGATCATTTGAATGGATGAGGGCCTGCAAATCTTGACAAATTTGGGGAAAATTTTGTGATGAACTCGAGAGGAAGAAGGGAAGAACAAAAGAGAGGGAGAGGGGAAAGGGGGAAGAACAGAGTGCGGGTGGACGAAGGATTTATATAGGGCGACCTTTAGTACCGGTTCGTGGCACGAACCAGTACTAAAGGTGCTGGAAGGGCCCCACTCTGACAACATCCTGCCACCACTCTCATTAGTACCGGTTCGTGGCACGAACCGGTGATAAAGGTTTGCCACGAACCGGTACTAAAGAGATCCTCCCGGCTAGCTGTTGGAACCGGCACTAATGGACACATTAGTGCCGGTTCTGTTACAAACCGGGACTAATGTGTCTCACATTTGACCCTTTTTCTACTAGTGTTCCAGCCTCAAAGGTAACCGAGACCGAAGTCCCAGTATCTTTAAGGAGATCCATTCATGCTTTATCTTGAATGCCGTGAACTAACAGTGAGGGTAAATCCTTGAGGCGGAAGGCCGAGCCCGCGGCGGGCAGCCAACAAGGGCCGCTGAAGTCAGGCAGGCCAAAAAGAAGTGTGGACCAGATAGAGACTCCGACGCAACTGTACGGCGTGCAAATTTAACGCCTAGGGTTTATGCCCTTGAGCCTTACTAACGCTCATGATTTTCTTATAAAGAAGAAAGCCCGCCGGACTATATCCGCCGGCCAAGGTTCAAGGCCGGGTCCCGAAGCGGAGACGGGCACGGGGCGCGCCTCGGGCATTCCTCCGACAGAGGACACGGACGGGCTATCTGCCACCAATTCAGAGGTGGAGAGTGCCCTGAACCACATGCGTCGCCGGACTGTTCTTTGTGACACATGTTTTTCCCCAGAGGCGTTGGACGCCTTTAATACAGGAGATGCGTATCTCCATGCCGCTCATAATGGTCTAGCCAGAGCCACATAGCAGTATGTAAAAGACATACAGGTGAGTAAAATTGAAGGTTATATATGTCAGTAGCCCCCGAGACTTGAAACAGTGAAGATAACTGTTTTAAGGATCATTTGCTATGCAGTGTCTTACAAAGAAGAATACGCAACTGTCCCAGGAACTTGAAGAGTGCAAGGACCAACTTGAGGCCGCACTTGCTGCTTCAGAAAATGCCAAGGAGACGCCCTCACGTAATATATGTTTCGAAAGATAATTCCGTTGTGAAGCGCGGTAGGTGTGCAACTCTGACTGTAATAGTGCAGGTGGGGCCAGAACGAATCCGGACAAGCAGCAACTCCTACGCTAACTAAAGGCTGGCGAGAGCGTGCTAACGAGGGTGAGGCAAGAGAAGAACAAACTTCAAGACGCCAATACCCACCTGGGCGAGGAACTAAAGGATGTTCGTATTCAGCTGTCTGCTTCCGTAAAGGAGAATCGGCGACTTCGACGCGGCATTTTTAGTAAGTGCTTGAACGAATCTTTAAAAAAAGAATTCGGCGAGGAAGTCGATTAATAGAGCTATGGCTGTAGGTCTGCTGACAGGTCGTCCTGCGGAGGAAATGTCTGGTTCAACGGGAGACCTTCTTCCCGAGCTGTTGCAACTGCACGAACGAGTTCGGCAGGCAATGCAGAGCGTCATTCAGGCTATGTGGCCATCCCTCTCCATGCCCGAAGGCCTTGGGGAGCTTACGAAGAAGCTGGAGGGAGTGCGGCAGCGCTTCCGGTTGTGGAAGATATCGGCATGCCGTCAAGGTGCCAGGGAGGCCTGGGCCATGGTGAAGGCTCGGTACACGAAGGCTGACCCAAACCACATGGTCGAGGTCGGCCCTATGGGTCCTGACGGAAAGGAGATCCCTGTCAGCTTAGTATATGGCCAGGTAGAGCTGGCTGCAAAGTATTCCCAACAGGACTGTAAATTAGACCGCCTGTTAGATGGTATTGAAGAAGAATATACCGAGTCGGATTGACTCTGTAATTTAAAATGACATGAAAAATGCCTTCTAGCCGGATTGTAGATTGTTTGTCATTGCGGACCTTTTCGCTTCAACCTCTGGACCCTATAGTCCGGAGTGTGTCCGAATACCCTCTCGATTATGAAAGAACCGGGGCATGCATGGAGACAAGGCATAGGGGTCATAATTTCTTTAGCAGATAAGTGCCCAACTAGTTATGTTATATTACATGGTTAGTAAGAAACATCTTCCAGGGAGAATAGTTCCGTTAGGGATTCCTTTCCCTGGGAGGCATGCCCTAAAGTGCATGTCCGAACTGCTAAAAAGAGCAGAAAAGCATCTGGGGGCAGATAAATAAACACGAAAGATCATCTTTTATTTCACCAACCGAATATTCCCTTAAGAACGCTAGCTTTCGGCTTCACCCAGTCTGAGGTACACATCCGGCTGACCCGGCAGTAACAATCGCAGAGGTGCTCCCTTTACCACCTAGCCGAATGAACGGGAACGTAGGGGTAAGCACAGGAGCCAGGCAACCCAGCTTGGCCAAAACTTAAGTCATATCGATGCATATAATGGTGTATAAAAGGTTCATGCGTAAGTATCACACATGTTTTGGGCATGAGGCCCATTTTATATAAACTTCTGATAAAGAAGCCCCCAGGTATGAGGAGCGCGGGTGGCTCGTCAAGTACGTGCGAACAATGCACATGCAAGCCCCTAAGGGCTTGGGAGAAAAAAGGCAGGGAGAGGGCGCGAAATCCCGGACAGCTAATGTGAAAAAATAACAATAAAAATAAAAAAAGGGGACAGAGGAAGGATACGAACACAGAGTCCGGCGCTAAGCGTAGAATCGTCGTAGGCGTCCTGCGTTCCATGGGTTCGGCTCGAGTCGGTTGTCCGATGCGTTTCGCGGACGGTACGTTCCACCAGTGAGTACTTGGTCGATTATGAAGGGACCCTCCCATTTGGGATTCAGTTTGTCCTTTTTCTTGTCCGGCAGGCGTAGAACTAGTTCGCCAACGTTATAAGTTTTGGCCCGTACTTCTCTGCTTTGATATCTTCGAGCCTGCTGTTGATAGAATGCGGAACGAGCTTTTGCCATGTCGCACTCCTTCTCCAGTGCGTCCAAACTGTCCTGCCGATCGAGCTCGGCTTCTCTTTCTTTGTACATGCGCACTCGAGGTGAGTCATGAATTATGTCGCAGGGCAATACTGCCTCTGCGCCGTATACCATAAAAAATGGTGTGAATCCGGTAGTGCGATTCGGCGTGGTCCGCAACCCCCAGAGTACGGAGTCAAGCTCCTCCACCCAGTGCGTGTTAGATTCCTTGAGGGATCACACTAGTCTGGGTTTGATGCCGCTCATAATGAGACCGTTGGCTCGTTCGACTTGACCATTGGTTTGAGGGTGATAGACTGAAGCGTAGTCGAGCTTAATGCCCATCTTTTTGCACCAGACTTTAACTTCATCGGCCGTGAAGTTTGTGCCGTTGTCAGTTATGATGCTATGGGGGATGCCATAACGGTATACGACCCCGGATATGAAGTCTATCACCGGTCCGGATTCGGCCGTCTTTACAGGCTTGGCCTCTATCCATTTGGTGAATTTGTCCACCATGACCAGTAGATATTTTCGCTTGTGGGTTCCTCCTTTAAGGGGTCCAACCATGTCAAGCCCCCAGACAGCAAAGGGCCAGGTAATTGGTATACTTTGTAGGGCGGTAGGCGGCATGTGGCTTTGGTTGGCGAATAACTGGCAACCGACGCATCGCTGCACTAAATCCTGAGCGTCTGCCCGGGCCGTTGGCCAATAGAATCTGGTACAGAAGGCCTTGCTTACAAGGGCCCGGGCTGCGGCGTGGTGCCCGCCAAGTCCGGCATGAATTTCCGCCAGAAGGTCTCGCCCTTCCTCTTCGGAGATACACCTTTGAAGGACTCCGGTTGTGCTTTTCTTATAAAGCCCTCCCTCGTGGACTTTGTAGGCTTTAGATCGCCGCACTATGCAATGGGCCGCGTTTTGGTCCTCTGGAAGTTCCTGCCTAGTTAGGTAGGCTAGGAATGGTTCTGTCCACGGGGCAATGACAGCCATTATTGTGTGGGCTGACGGTATTGTTTCGTTGGTGGAGCCACCAACTGTGTCAGAGTGTTCGGTGAGGGGCAGTGCGGTTGCGTGCGGGCTATTGTTTCCGGACTCTCCCTCCCATGATAGGATGGCTTGAACAGCCTCTCTAGGAAGATGTTGGGGGGACGGCATCGCGCTTGGCACCGATGCGTGCCAACACGTCTGCTGCCTGGTTATTCTCCCGGGCTATGTGATGAAATTCGAGCCCCTCAAACCGAGCTGACATCTTTAAACGGTGTTGTGGTAAGCTGCCATTTTCGGATCCTTGGTGTCAAAGTCTCCATTTATTTGGGATATTGCGAGTTTTGAATCCCCGCGGACCTCTAGGCGCTAAATGCCCATGGAGACTGCCATCCAGAGGCCATGTAGAAGGGCCTCGTATTTGGCTGCGTTGTTGTAATCCGTGTACATTATCTGAAGTACGTATTGGACTGCGTCTCCGGTTGGGGACGTCAGAACGACGCTAGCCCCCAGGCCCGCCAAGATTTTGGAGCCGTCGAAGTGCATGATCCAGTTGGAGTATGCGCCGTACTCTTTAGGGAGCTCGGCTTCAGTCCATTCGGCAATGAAGTCGACCAAAACCTACGACTTAATAGCTCGCCTTGGCTTGTAAGTTATGTCGAACGGGAGGAGCTTGATGGCCCATTTGGCAATCCGGCCTGTTGCGTCGCGGTTGTTTATAATGTCATTAAGAGGTACTTCGGATGCCACTGTTATTGAACACTCTTGAAAGTAGTGTCGCAGCTTCCGGGATGCCATGAACACCGCGTATGCTATCTTTTGATAATGCGGGTACCGTGACTTGCATGGAGTTAGGACAGTGGACACGTAGTAAACTGGTTTTTGGAGAGGGAACTTGTGTCCGTCCGCTTCTCGTTCGACGACGAGCACCGCGCTTACAACTTGATGGGTTGCCGCGATGTATAATAGCATTGGTTCGCTCGTGTTGGGCGCGGCCAGGACCAGATTTGTTGCCAGTATGGCTTTTATTTCTTCGAGTCCGGCCGTGGCGACATCCGTGTTCGGTGCGCCGCAGGAGGCGATAGAGGGGTAATGCCTTTTCTCCTAAGCGGGAGATAAAGCGGCTTAGAGCCGCCACGCATCCTGTCAATTTTTGTATTTGTTTGAGGTCGTTTGGAGTATCCAATTGTGATAGAGCTCGGATCTTGGCTGGGTTTGCTTCAATTCCTCTACCGGATACGATGAAGCCCAAGATATTTCCGGCTGGTACGCCGAAAACGCATTTTTCCGGGTTGAGCTTATTGTCATATGTTCGGAGATTGTCGAACGTGAGCCTCAAGTCGTCTACTAGAGTATCGACGTGTTTTGTTTTGACGACCATGTCATCTACGTATGCTTCAACTATTTTGCCGATCTGGTTGGCCAGACATGTCTGAATCATGCGCTGATATGTTGCCCCGGCATTTTTGAGCCCGAAGGGCATCGTGTTGAAGCAGAATGGGCCGTATGGGGTGATGAATGTCGTTGCGGCTTGGTCTGACTCTGCCATCTTGATTTGGTGGTAGCCAGAGTATGCATCGTGGAAACACAATGAGTCGTGTCCTGCGGTGGCGTCGATGATTTGATCAATTCGGGGGAGCGGGAAAGGATCCTTTGGACAGGCCTTATTAAGGTCTTTGAAATCGACACATAGGCGCCATGATTTGTCCTTCTTTGGTACCATCACCAGATTTGCTAGCCAGTCTGGATGTTTTATATCTCTGATGAATCCGGCTTCCAGTAGATTTGCTAGCTCTTCTCCCATGGCTTGTCTCTTGGGTTCGGAGAAACGCCGCAGAGTCTGCTTAACGGGCTTAAACCCATTTAGGATGTTCAGGCTATGCTCAGCCAGCCTGCGTGGGATTCCTGGCATGTCTGAAGGGTGCCAGGCAAAAATGTCCCAATTTTCCTGCAGGAATTCTCTAAGTGTGGCATCTACATCGGGTTTTAGTTGTGCCCCGATGGAGGCCGTTTTTGTGGGGTCCGTTGGATGGACTTGGAATTTGACTATTTCGTCCGCTGGTTTGAAAGAGGTGGACTTGGATCTCTTATCTAGTATCACATCGTCCCTATCCACCATGGAGCGCAATGCAGTTAGTTCCTCGGCCGCTAGGGCTTCGGATAATGCCTCCAGGTCCAGTGCGGCTGTCTTGTTTTCAGCGCGGAGCGCTGTGTCCGGATAACTTGCAAGAGTGATGATTCCGTTGGGTCCGGGCATTTTGAGCTTCATGTACCCATAATGGGGTATGGCTTGAAAAATTGTAAATGCTTCTCGCCCTAGCAGAGCATGGTATCCGCTGCTGAACGGGGCCACTTGAAATGTGACCTCCTCGTATCTATAATTATCCGGCATGCCGAACACCACATCCAGTGTGATTTTACCTGAACAGCACGCTTCCCGGCTTGGTATTATTCCTCTGAAGGTTGTGTTGCTTCGCTCAATGCGGCTCCAAACTATTTCTCTTTTTCGCAGGGTTTCCTCGTAGATGAGGTTAAGTCCGCTGCCGCCATCCATGAGTACCTTTGTAAGTCGGAAGTCGTCCACTACCGGACTAAGGACCAATGGGCTGATGCTCGGGCTGTCCGGAATTTAGGTTCGTCACTGGCATTAAAAGTAATAGCCGTGTCACTCCATGGGTTTATTGTTGTTACTTGGTAGACTTCGGTAAGGTTGCGGAGGGTTCGTTTCCTCGCATTGTTTGATGCGAAGGTCTCGAAGACTGTCGACACTATACTGGCGTTTCTGGGGTGGTGTTCTTCGGATTCTGGAGTTAGAAGCTCCTCACCACTTCTGGCCACCTGCCGGAGTATCCAACATGCTCTAAGGCTGTGAGTTGGTGTGACTTCCCCTGAACTATGAATTTTACAGGGTCCATTGAGCCATCCCTCCAGTACGGTCCCATACCCTATAGAGGGTTTTTGTTTTTTGATGTTTGGCTCAGGTGCATGGCGATAATGCGCCTTTTTGTTTCGTACTCGTGTTGTGTTCAGGGCCGGATTGTCCCAGAATTTATCTTTGGTTTTCCGGACGCTTTATGTCGCACAGTATTTTCGTACTATGGATGTCAAGTCGGCGAAGCGTGTAATTTCGCGGCGACTTATGGCGTTGAGGATTCCAGTGTCCGTGCAGTTGTTACAAAAGAATGAAATTGCTTCTTCCTCACAACAGTCCTTTATCCTGTTCATAACCAGGAGGAATCTGGCCCAATAGTGGTGTACTATTTCCCTGGGCACTTGCCGTATTTGGGATAAATCCCTCATAGTTGGGTGGGCTGGTGGATTTAAATCCGGAACCTTGCCCGATAAAAGATTCAGGGGCCAAGAAGTTTCCGAATTTGGAAGCTTGCTTTCTTGGACATTATTCAATGAATCAGGCCTGCTGCCTGACTTTAGGTTTAGGACTTGGGCAACATCCTCCCCTCCACGGGTATCCGGCTTGGAGGGGTCGGGAATCCGGACACATCTGGTACTTAGAGCGGGCGAAGATGTGCCGCATTGTTCTTCCACCACTTCAACGTGGTGGGTGACCTGGGGAGAGCCGATCTCTCTCTGCCGTAATCTGTAGCGACTCCCAGGGCGGCAATGCGATCCAGGAGCTCATTCAGGGAAGAGAGCTCCGTCGGATCTAACTGCTCGACGAGTTCTGAGCTGATGTGAAGATTGCTTTCGATGGCCCGAGAGGTCATCGTCGGCGCGGCGGCCGAACAGGCGGTCATCAAAAACCTGCCTAGCCGGAGAGTTTGGCCGACAGCCAAAGCTCCTTTAGCAACAGCGCCGTCTTTAAAGAAGGGGTGCGGCATCCTTCCTGACGGCGACGACACAGAGGAACTCTCAATGAAAGAACCAATGTCGGTGTCAAAACCGGCGGATCTCGGGTAGGGGGTCCCGAACTATGCGTCTAGGCAGATGGTAACAGGAGACAAGGGACACGATGTTTTTACATAGGTTCGGGCCCTCTCGATGGAGGTAAAACCCTACTCCTGCTTGATTAATATTGATGATATGGGTAGTACAAGAGTGGATCTATCACGAGATCAGAGAGGCTAAACCCTAGAAGCTAGCCTATGGTATGACTGTTGTTCGTGCTACGGACTAAAACTCTCTGGTTTATATAGACACCGGAGAGGGCTAGGGTTACACAGAGTCGGTTACAATGGGAGGAGATCTTCATATCGTATCGCCAAGCTTGCCTTCCACGCCATGGAAAGTCCCATCCGGACACGGGACGGAGTCTTCACCTTGTATCTTCATAGTCCGAGAGTCCGGCCGAAGGTCATAGTCCGGCCATCCGAACACCCCCTAATCCAGGACTCCCTCACTCACATTAAACTAACATTCATAAGAACAAAAGTTCAGCATGTCTATGCATCTCAATGATTCACCATACTATAACCAATATACAAAACTGTGAGAAGGTGTGGAAATAAATAAAACCGGTCGATGCTTCTCTGAGCAAAGGGCCTCCATGCGCACGCATTAATTTCCTGGGCATGCTTGTTTCTTCTCAATGTTGCGAGAACTTTGAGCATGTTGGCAACTCCACAGCTATCTAGCTGCCTCATCTTGCAATTGATGCTGACACATTTGCAGCAAACACATGAGGCAATAGAGATGACTCAACATGGGTCCATATTGTGCAGTTCCCCTGATATCCTATTCATTGTCCTGAATATGAAAAGATAGGAAAACAGTAGCTATACTTAAATGGTGTTGCAAAATAGTAGCACATATCAATAGCTTGGCATGACAAAACATGATCATCTGGACGAAGGGGATACTGACCTGCCTGAGGAAGATTACATATAATTTCATAAGTCCTTGGTTGATTTCCACCTTTGGCTGCACTGCTTATTTGCTCCTCCAGACATGACAAGATCGTTCCGCACTGCATTTAGCAAGTCAACGTATGAATAAGCTAATTCCATCTTGCGGTGGTCATTGTACCTAGTTACGAATGTAGGAATACCTGGAGCACCATGAGGTTAGCTAACAGTAGGTAGATGCAGCCATATAAATTTTGTGCGGTGCTACCAAAATTGAGGTTTGTATCCCTTCCCGTTATGAGAATTCTTCTTGAAGTTGGTAGAATGTGACGGCTTATTCTTTGCATCAAACTTGCCTTTCCCCTGAGATTTGTTCTTGTTGTTTTGGGGCTGGTTGGGCTGGAAGTTCTTCTCGTGTACCATGTGGGCACTAGAAGCTCCCTCGGCGACCCGATCACGTGTGTCTTTTGCTCTCGCCTTCTCCTCAAAATCAAGAGTGCTAATGAGATCCAAAACAGAAAACTCATGTCTCTTGTTTTTCAGAGAAGTAGCAAAATCGTTCCACGAAGGTGGAAGCTTGACAATGATGGTCCCAGCAACAAATTTGTCCGGCAACACACACTTAAAGTACTCAAGTTCCTTAGAGAGTGACAGTATCTCATGAGTCTGCTGAACAACAGAGCGCTCATTAGTCATCTTGTAGTCACAGAATTGCTCCATGACGTACAACTCGTTGCCAGCGCCCGAGGGCCCAAACGTGGCCTCGAGTGCAGCCCACATGTCTTTGCCGCTGTCAAACAACATATACGAATCCACAATGGAATCGTCAAGAACACTCAGCAGGGCGGCTTTGAAGAGGGTATCCATGTTCTGAAAAGCTTCCTACTGTGTAGGATTAAGATCGCCCTCAGGCTTACCCTTAGTGGTGTCATAGCAGCACATGATCTGAAACCAATATGCTGCTCTTGTGCGCCACCTTTTATATTGCACCCCCTTAAAAGTAGGCGGCTTCAAAAGCGCAGCAAAACAACTCGGAGTAAATTGCCTGTGATCAGGTTTTTGGATTGGATTGTTGAATATATGAGCAATTTAGTATGAGATTTAATCCGAATCAGCAGTAAATAGATCATGACGACAATTGCAAACATCAAAGTAATGATGCGGACTAAACCAGGAGGATAGAATCACATACTGTACAGCGAGAGCAGAACCGATGTGGTTGATGTTGTCACTCATGTCGTTGATGAAGAGGTTACCGAGGTCGGGGAAGAAGCCTGTCGTTGAGGAAGTCCTCGCTGGCAGCAGTCACAGGAGTGTGCTCCCCAAAAACCTGATCGCTCCTCTCCCGTACAGGATCACGAAAGGCGGGGTTCGGAGGACTGCTGTCCCTTCTCGCGGTGCATGCCGGAAGGAGGGCTGGAGAAGAATTGTGTGGCGGCGCTAAGATCTGGAACGGTGCGAAACCATATGATACAGCGGCGGCTAGGGTAGAGCATGTCAGGTCGGAGTATAATAGTAGGCCTTTGGCCCCCAAACCCCACGTCCAAGTCAATAATAGCTCAAAAAAAGTCAATAATAGCCCCACCAAGGTTTGTCTAAAAAAATGGAGTAATTAAGGCGTCCGTTAGTCCCTTTAGTATAAATACAATATCATTAATAATGACCCCACCTTTTGTCTCACAAAGTAGAGTATGTTGGAGTACAACCGGTTACACGTTTACAATCCGCTTCTCTTCTCTCTCCTCTTCTCTCTCCTTCAACTAAGCACAAATACTATTTTTAAATCCTTATAGCCTGCTTATGTCATCTAATTATAGTAGTACTTGCTCTAAAAGTTACTATCCACTGTGTAGTATGAAATGTCGGGCGTGCAGTGGGCGGTGCCCTCGGTCGGCGCCGCTTCAAGGTGGAAGCAGTGAGAGGTCGCGTCACCCTAACTTGCCATCAATGTGGAGCGGCGGGCTCAGCTGGCGTCGGGCGGGAAGCGCGCGCGGGAGGGGGGGAGGGGTTTTTGTTGGGCCAAGAAGGTGAGAAGCGAACTTGGGATCGGTCCGGACGGAGAAATATCATGTGCTCCAATACTCTGCATATGACACTAGTGTATGTTACTACTCCCTCCTTTCCGGTTTATAGAGATGTTTAGAGTAACATAGTAATATGTTACAGTACAAGTTACTCCTCACTATGACTAGCCTTGGCCTCTCCTAGTGCTCCACCATGTATAGCTGCTAAGCCTGCCACGTAGGCATAAAATATGATGTGGCACCAATAAACTAAGCACCTATGCATTGAACACTTGAGTTACTAAGCCATTTAATGCACTTAGCACCTCATCTAAAGAGCATTAATAGTATAGACAGCTGCTGGCTATAAGCCTACAGCCCATCTTATAGTCAACATGTACTACAAAGTGCCTAGAAGCACGTGCTAGAGCTGGCTCTTCACGAAGAGCCCGCTTACCTTCTCTTTCCTCCAACTAAGCAGAAATATACTACTGTTTACTCCCTCCCTTCCGGTTTATAGGGCTCAAATCTCAAATCTCATCAACCAAGGCGTTTTGTGAGTGGAGGAATGTATCTTGTACATTACAAAACTACCCAATTAAACTTATGCATTAATTTGGATTAATTACAGTGCATGCATGCTTGGCCACTAGATGAGTAGGAACATTACATGCATTGGTGTGTTCCTTTTTAATTCTTGGATGCAAAGATTTAATGCGCATTGGAAACTAAAAATGAGATGGAGATGAGCCCTCTAAATTGGAAAAAGATAAGCCTTATAAGCCAGAAAGGAGGGAGTATTCCTTATAACCCGCTGACTCAGCTCTATTTTACTTGCTCTAAGCACATCTAAGCACTTGCTAGCACCCCCTTGATCGTGGACCTTGACGGTGTACGTCACCTTGTGTCTCATAATTTTCCTCGTCATCATCTGAGTCCTAGAAGATCTCACCCACATCATCATTATCATGCAGCCGCCTTGATAGACAACGTGCGCAGAAGGAGTAGAGGCGACTGGGGACGCACCACCACCACGTCGTGGGCACTCCGTATGTGCTCGTGTGCGTGCAGCATGCGTGTTTTTCCATCGGTGCTAGCTCTAAGGCCGAGGCTGCGGTCGTCTTTGTCTCCGACTAGTAGTTGAGCAACGACGGCAAAGAGGTGCTGCAAGAGATGCGTATGCGCCGTTGCGTGCGAGCTTCGCTGTAGCACGACGAACCGGACATCGCCACGGATGGCGCACGCCTCCATGCAGCCGAGTGTGTGCATATGCATGTGTTATTCACGTGCATTATGCGGACGAGCGTGTGTGCATGTACGTCTTGTGTACGTGCGTTGTGTGCTCCATGATGTGCGTGTATGTGCATGAGTTGGATCGGATGGAGTTAGTGCGTTCGCTTGTGTACATATTTTAGAGTGTAGATTCACTCTTTTTGTTTCGTATGTAGTCCCTTATTGAAATATCTAAAAAGACTTATATTTGGGAACGGAGGGAGTATAAAGCATCTTCAACTTAGCATCCTGATGTACCATTTCTAGTGGTTAGCGAAAAGTTCATGTTCTTTTAGTTGTTTATAGGTGGGCAGGCGACAAAAAACAGGGGAAAACGCGCAAGGTTCCTTGCAGACGCTCCACCGCGAGGTTCCTTGCTCCTTCTCGGTCGTCGGGAATCTATGCTCTTCAACTCTTTTCTTTTACGTGAGCTTTGTTCATCCTTTTCCCAACACGCGAGACATCTAGCATCAAGGTGCACGTGTCATGCAAGAAAATGGAGATAAACAGATAAGCAGTGCATAAGTGAGTCGTGCGGGGGGAAAGCGGGGGGAAACCCTTTTCCGTAAGTGAGTCATGCACTTCGATGGCACCTACGCAATATTTTTTCTCCTCGATGGCACGTGAATGGCACGTGAATAGTGCACGTACTCAACGACGGAGCACGGGATGGTAGCAATGACATGGTCAACCCCTTTTTGGAGAGAGTACGTACTACTAGTAAATAACTTTGATGTGTTCCGTCAACTCGCAGAACGACGAGAAGCTTGATTACGCCATCTCCCTCGCCAACGCGTGCGCGGTGGCTCGCAGCACGAGGAGAAACTTTTGCTTACAAGCGGTGGACGTGCAGCAGTTCATTTGGTGTCAGATTGCCAGAAGCACTACTGTAGAACCATCGACTTCCGGAAGAGGCGAAGAGCCAGGCGCAAGGTCACCTACTAACATTAGGCTAGGCGTAGTGGGAGTAACGTAAGTAGAGGTACCTCCTTTTTTATTCTAGAAACAACCACACACGAATATCAAGGTGCTGGTTACGTAGAACAAATTTCCTGCAGTCCGTGCTCAGCACTCCTCTATCTCTCTTCTCAGCCAGCCAGCGGACGCGCGGAGCCCATCGTCTGTTTGCTCACATGCGGCCCCACATGTCAGTGAAAACGCAAGAGGACCCACTGAACCTGCACATCTTTCACCTCAACATGCTGGTGATGAAAAACAAATCCAAGAAATATCTTCGGTGGACGCTTTTGGAGTTACTCAAGAGTAGTAAGATTCTATTTACAGTTTAACCCAAGATGCACATCTCGTGGCTTCAACTTATCAACTACCACTCTATTTTGTTTCATGACACGACCTGGATGCTGGATGTCCCACGTGTCGGCAAAAGGAGGAAGAACCCGCCCAAATCTTCCGTTGTGCTCTCGGATTAGACTAGTTGTGCTAACTTAAAAATTTTATTGCGTACTCCCTCCGTTCCAAAATACTTGACTTCCATTTGTCCAAAAATGGATGTGCCTATATACTAAAACATGTCTAGATACATATATATTTTGACAAATACTACCTCCGTCCGGGTTTATTGGTCCCCATTATATTTCGTGCCAAATTTTAACCATAGATTAAACTAACAAAATGTTTACGCATGTCACCAAACATTATATTTTTGAAAACTATGTTCAAATACGAATCCATTGAGATAATTTTTCTTGACATGCATTAACATTTTGTTAGTTAAATCTTTAGTCAAAATTTGACACAAACTACAAAGGGGACCTATAAACCAGGACGGAGGTAGTAGAACGGAGGGAGTAGAATGGATGCAAGTTTTTGTATTGGGAAGAAGAGGACATCCATATATTGATAGAGCGTTGGAGTTGGCCTTACAAGTGGGACCGCAGTTGAGGAAACCGACTATCGGCAAGCCCCCACCTCGCCCGATTCGCGATGGCTGAGTTAGAGAAACGATGAGGTTGAAGAGATTGCTCTAGCACGGAATCCAAGAAATATGGTGTCAGATGGAAGTCGTGCTGGTGGCGTGTGTCGTACTCCTGGACGTGAATGATTGTTCTGGCCCATGCCACCCTACTACTCCTACTACTTATTATATAGTACTACTAGTATCGAGGATTTGAGGTGTTGGTTACGTAGTACAATATGGCTACAGTAAAAACACCTGCATGACGCGCGAAGCATGTGAAGTAGTACAAATAGTGTACTACTATTTTTGATGATTGGCCTCATCCGATAACCTATTGCAATGCACGTTTCATTGGAATTAGTTGCCAGGCGACAACGAGTATATGGGCGCTGCTCGTCCTCATGCTCGTGATCATCACCATCATTATCTCCCCCTTGGTTATAAAACTTTTCAAGTATAGGTGGTGGAATTTTCACAGGAACTTGGAAACACAAGAAGAAGATTAATTAGTAAAGGGAAACTCGCTAACCCGCATGCATGTGGATGAAATAATTATAATTACAGTGGAAGACAAACGTACCGAAATCATAACGATTCCATGCAAAAACAGTACCACGAGAGGTGGCAGCAAACACAAGGCCCTCGTATTCAATTGCATCACAGTACTCATCCGTGTACAGAAACTGATTTTTGAGCAATGTCCATCGAGTGAAACCAGCAACGACGGCAACAAGCTTGTCAAAGATAGCAACAACTTCATTGTTGTTGTAATTCCAAGAGTAGGTGGGAACTCGAGAAATTGCTATCTTCCGTGGAAGACAGTCACCTTGATTGTATTTGAACGTGCGTACAATACCGGTGTGCTCAACCTCTGGGCAATCTGGACCTTTGGGTCTCGGTTGGTGGGACGAACCGGGACCAATGGGCCTCGCTCCTGGCCCACCACCATTGATCCCAGTTGGTGGGACGAACCGGGATCAAAGGCAGCCCATTAGTCCCGATTGGTGGCACGAACCGGGACTAAAGGGTTGGTCCTCGTTGCAGTCAGAGTTTAGTCCCACCTCGCCAACCGAAGGGCGCTCACACCCGTTTATAAGCCCCTCCCTCTCTGCCTTGTTGAGCTCCTCTCAAAGTGAAAATAAATGCCCTTATACAGGGAATTTGATCTAAATTCATATTGAATTTCTCTGAAGTTAGTAGAAATTTATTATGAATTTAGGTCTAATTTTCTCTATAAGCGCATCTATGCTCATTTTTTTAGTAAAGTTAATCACAACTATTTTATCTTCTATTTATTTTTTAGTAGTTTTTTATATAGTTTTTTTTCTTTTCTGCTATATTTATTTTTTTTCTATTTATTTCTAAGTTGTAATAAGTCATTAAAAATAAAAAAGAGGCGCAATGCTCGTTAATTATCTTCAAGCCTTTCGGAATAGTGTAAACTAAACTGCACATAGCTCCGTGCAGTCTACCCTATTCCTCAAGGCTTAAAGCTAAGCAACGTGCAGGTTAGCATTGAGTCTCTTCTGCATCGTCTCTGCACTCGGGGCTTATAAACCGCTGGGAGTGGCTCTCTCTTGGCGAGGTGGGACTAAAAAACAGCTGCAGAAAGAATCAACTAAAAAACTCTTTTACCGGTTCATGCCACGAACCGGTACTAAAAGGTACTCGTGGGACACCAGCCATAAAACCTGTACCAAATAAAATGCCTTTGTAACAGCCTTAGAACTGGTACTGAAGGAATCAACTAAAAAGCTTTTATAAACCTCTAGTATTATTGAAACTAAAATTATATAGAATTTTGTTACAAACTTTAATAGCAAAAAGAATTATCATAAAAGAAGATAAATAAATAATCAGAATTCTGTTCAAAACATTAAAACAAAAAGAGTTATCATAAAAGAACATAAATAAGTAATTAGAATTTTGTTACAAACTTTAATAGCAAAAAGAATTATCATAAAAGAAAATAAATAAGTAATTAGACGGCTAAAGGACTAAAATTATATAGAATTTTGTTACAAACTTTAATAGCAAAAAGAATTATCATAAAAGAAAATAAATAAGTAATTAGACGGCTAAAGGGCTAAAAGAAATAAGTAATTAACATGGAAACTAGTGGTGTAACAGAAAGATTATAATTAATCTGAGCTAAAAGAAAAAAAGAAAAAAAGAAAAAATCAAAAGAAAATAAATAATTCAAAGCAAAAAATAAAATAAATAAAATAAAAAAAGCGCCACCTAAAGGGCTACCACGGCCTGAATACGACTAGAAACCCAACAATGGGCCAGGATTCAGGCCCGCAATAGGCCCAATAGGCCCACAGGCACATATAGTGTGTTTAGGCCCGTAAGCCTGCATTTGAGAGGAGCTCGAGAGGGCAGCGGGACTGGGGCTTATAAACCACTCTCGAGCTTCCTCAGCTAGCGAGGTGGGACTAAACTCCCGTGCCGCGACGCGGGCAGCACATGGCCTTTAGTCCCGGTTGGCGGCACCAACCGGGACTAAAGTGGTGCATTGGTACCGGTTCATGGCACCAACCAGTACCAATGCCGCCCCTTTAGTCCCGGTTGGTGCCCCCAACCGGGACCAAAGCCCTCTGCTTCCCGCCCTCTGGGCTGCTGAAAAGAGGCCTTTGGTCCCGGTTGGTGGCTTCAACCGGGACTAAAGGGGTGCATTAGCCCCGGTTTGTTCCACGAACCGGGACCAATGCCTTTGCTATATAAGTAGCACTTAGAAAAATTTCAGAACCGCTCATCCCCACTTCAATCTCTTCTCCTGCTCTCCC
>NC_057803.1:694590707-694591504 GCF_018294505.1 Triticum aestivum
AAAGATTATAATTAATCTGAGCTAAAAGAAAAAAAGAAAAAAAGAAAAAATCAAAATAAAATAAATAATTCAAAGCAAAAAATAAAATAAAAAAAATAAAAAAAGCGCCACCTAAAGGGCTACCACGGCCTGAATACGACTAGAAACCCAACAATGGGCCAGGATTCAGGCCCGCAATAGGCCCAATAGGCCCACAGGCACATATAGTGTGTTTAGGTCCGTAAGCCTGCATTTGAGAGGAGCTCGAGAGGGCAGCGGGACTGGGGCTTATAAACCACTCTCGAGCTTCCTTAGCTAGCGAGGTGGGACTAAACTCCCATGCCGCGACGCGGGCAGCACATGGCCTTTAGTCCCGGTTGGCGGCACCAACCGGGACTAAAGTGGTGCATTGGTACCGGTTCATGGCACCAACCAGTACCAATGCCGCCCCTTTAGTCCCGGTTGGTGCCCCCAACCGGGACCAAAGCCCTCTGCTTCCCGCCCTCTGGGCTGCTGAAAAGAGGCCTTTGGTCCCGGTTGGTGGCTTCAACCGGGACTAAAGGGGTGCATTAGCCCCGGTTTGTTCCACGAACCGGGACCAATGCCTTTGCTATATAAGTAGCACTTAAAAAAATTTCAGAACCGCTCATCCCCACTTCAATCTCTTCTCCTGCTCTCCCCCGACGGCGGCGAATCCATCCCCGGCCCGCGCCGCCTCGGCCCGCGCACCCTCCACGCCGTCTCCACGCCGCCCCGTCCCAAGCCACCCCGTCCAGCGCCGCCCCGATGCCGTCTCCGCGTCGCCCCAACGCCGTCGC
>NC_057803.1:694591514-694611575 GCF_018294505.1 Triticum aestivum
ATTTGTTCATATAATTGTGTTGGATTTTTTTCTGTTAATAGATTTTTTGGTGATATTATTGTTGAATATGCATGTTTGTATGTTCATATATATGCAAAGATCGAATATGTCAAAATTTTATGATTTTTTTCTATTCATAGAATTTGTATGATTTTTTCCTGTTGTAATTTTGTTCATAGAATTTTAATGATTATTTTGTTTATAGTATTTTCTTTGTCAACTTATTGTGTATGTATAGGAAAATTGTGTATGATATAAGTCATTTATGAATATGTTCATAGAATTTTTCTTTGTCAACTACTTTATTTTACTATATATAGAAGTAGTTTGTTTTTAGTAAGTACTACTTTATTTATTTATAGTAAGTGCTTAGTAGTTGAACTAGTTGATTTAATTAATAAAACTACTTTATTTAACTATATAAAGAAGTAGTTCCCGCATCGACGTCGGCGATGCATATCTCGCATCCTCGTCGTCGTCGACTCGGCGGTGGAGGCCTGCTTGATCAGGGCCATGTTCGGGACTAGGCTCCACCGGGCTGGTATTGGGAGGTGCTACCTTCCGGAGGACGTAGGTTGGTGAGGAGGCAGCCCGTTGTTGACCCGATCCTTATTTGGTGGCGGTCGCGTGGGCCAGTGACGGTGCCGAGGCTTCCGGACACCGCGGAGGTGGTACGTCACCGTGTCAGCGAGGAGGACGAGCACGTCCGTCGCTACATGGTTGCGTTGGAGGGCAGGTTCGACAATACCTGGCAGGTTTTTCAGGGATCTCACTCGAGCTATGATCCTGTGATCGTTCCTTATCTTTGGGTGTCCACCGCTCACGACGATACCCGTCGGGCACTACGGTTCTAGCTGTATTAATTAGCGATGCTATATGTATGATAGTATTCGAGGAGTATTCGACAATGTACGGACATAAAAGATGATGTACTTTTGGTTATAATTGAATGCATGCTAATTTGAATACTACTTTATTTTACGATTTGGTTTTGCTTATTGAATGCTCATATTGGAAAAGTACTCCTACTTTGAATGCTAAAATTGAAGAGCTAGGAGCCCCCTCCATCATACACGCCGTCGTGGGGGTAGCTTCTCCTTCATTCCCGTGTGCTAGACAATTTGTTGTAATAATGCACTCGGGAATGAAAGGACGAGCTACGTACCATCACCGATAGTCAACCCGTGATTAATAATAATGATCTAATTTAGGTTTTTTAATCCATATATTTTATATTTGAATTATGAACTTAGGCCGGAAATGCCGTACTCGGACGACGAAAACCGCCCGGGGGAGTGCGACTGGTGCCACGACGACCGAGGTATGTGCGACAGGTTCATTTAGCTGGACGAAGATCGGCGCTTCAGCATTAAGTTCGAGGAGACCTTCGATGTTCATACGGTACACAACGACGACAATAGTTTTTTCGTAATTAAGCACGACTTCAACTATTTTAACGTGTATTTTTCATCTTTTCCAATTCGACTAGCTTATCCCATGCTATGCAAGACGCTATGTCTTGGAGAGGATGGGTTTTGAAGACCATGAAAGTATGGAAACCAAAAAATACTCCTAAGGACCCATCATGGTGTGGATTTTCAAGTAAAGTTGTACAATACTGAGAGTGTAACCCATTTTGGTTGCAAAAATTGGGAACCACTTTGCAAGATGTATGGTTTCGATGAGGGTATGCTTGTCACCATGGATCTTGGTGATCATACAATCCAGCAAGACAATATGGGCATTTGGGTCCTTATGGATACACCTCCAATTTTTTTCCCATGTGAGCTTAACATAGTTATTAAGTAATTTATATTATTTATTTCAAAATAGTTGACAGCTTGTTTCCATTGACAGCTTATTTTCATTCTTCAAAGAATGTGCGGAAAATGGTAGACAAAACCCACTACACCGATGGCTCCGAATTAACTTATAAGGAGAAAAATCATCTGATCGCATTTTATACTGATCTTGATAATTACAATATCTATAATCGAACTCCTCAATATTATGGTCAATACGTGCCACTAGTGCACGTGTTGAACTATGGTAACTACCATGGAAATACCCTGGTAAGATTTTTTACTATTACGACATCCTTGCATCTTTTTAAATACTTCTAAAACTAGTACATCATTGCTAACTACGAAGTTATTACTATGTTTTTCAACAGATAATCCCGAATGATTGTGTGCATCATCTGATGTATACGCACGGTCGCCTTGATGTTTTGAACATACAACCAGGTCGTCCTACGAATCTCAATTGTCCATACCGGATTTCTAAAAGAAGTGGAGACATGACAATCAAAATATGGAAAAAATGTATGGACAGTCGTAAGGAGCTTCTTGCAAGCATAAGGAGGTGAAGCGCGAGAATTGGAGACAAGATGATCTCCATTCTTCATAATGGAGAGTCAGGGTCTATATTGTTTTGTGCTATTTTACCTTAAGGGTGTTTAGGTCCTACCTGATACTGATGATCATGTGCTAAGAACAATTATGTAGGGTTTGGTTCGATGACTATGAGGATGATGATCGTATGACTTGTTATTAATAACGAGTAGAAGTTGTATGATGATGCATGATTAGTAGGACTTGTTATTATATATGATGATGTATGATGCGAGCATGCATGAGTTATTATATATCAGCGAGTGAAATGAACATAGCAGTATAAGACAGGACACTTCTCTCTATTAGCTAGCTAATAACAACCTAAAATTAACCCCCAAAACCCCTAAACCAGCCATTTAAAAAAAACATCAACTGCTGACACATGGAAGCCTTTTGGTCCTAATTTATGTCACCAACCGGGACCAAAGGCCACCTTGCCTGGGCTGCTCGCAGTGGCCACGTGGAGACCCATCTGTCCCGGTTCGTGTTAGAACCGGGACTAAAGGGTGAAGGACTAAAGACCCTTATGAACCGGGACAAATGCACCCTTTTCTACTAGTGTTCCAACAAGGCTTCTTCTTTGGTCTGAATAGATGCTATTTTTCGCGGGAAAAGTATAGGCCGAAGGCACTTTCCTATGAAATGAACAGTGCTGATTCCTACAGAGCGAGCGGGCTTACAAATGTTCCGGTGAAAATTGGACCTGCAAAATTCGGCTCCGTTCGGTTCATGGAAAATGCGCAGGAATTTTAGAGGAACACTGTTTCCGTAGGAACCTTTTCCTTGGCAGCGTTCGGAACGTAGGAATAGCTGCCGGGCCATCCTCCGGTAAGTCTCATCCACCCATAGTTTTTAAAGGAAAAATAACATCTGCCCTGAGCTCTTGTTTTTGCACAGGCCCGAGGCACGGGGAAGGAAAAGCCTGCTTCAACCATCTACATGGGACCCACATCCTGGCAGAACGGATGATTTGTGCAAGCTGCACGCACTGAGCTGTACTTTTTCACATATAAAAAACGTTGGCTGGGGCTACCCTGTGTAGATTTCTCCTCTTAGTTTTCCTACGTTCCGAACAGCGATTCTTTTCTTATTTCCCTGTTTTGGGGACCCGCAGGATTGAACTGTAGAGCCAACGCTATTCCTGTGTGGTTTTATATTCCTTTGTTTTACTAACCTGCATACCGAACGAGGCCTTCATGTGTGATTACTCTGCACCGACGCAGCCTAATGTTATAGTGTTGCATGTGGCCATTAATTTTTTTCAGATGATAAGAGCGTGCACGAGACTGTTATATTTTTATAAGTCAGTTGCTACCGATTGAGTAGACAAATCATTGACCAGTTGAAATCATGAATCAAATTTAAAACAGAAACACTAACGCTCATAAGTGTGGGCGTTTCCCAACTCGCCCACACGTCTGGATAGTCGTCCGCTGTCTTTTGCATGAATCTTTACATGAAAAAGGTGAATTTGGTGTGCCGCGTAGGACGGGGCTGGTGTGTGGGCGTTAAAGAATTTATCCACACGCTCGCACCACACTGTTTGTCAGCTGCACTGTGTGGGCGAACTAGTTTCTGCCCACACAGCCAGCCACCTAGTTCATGCGCGTGTGGGCGAACTGTTTTTCGCCCACAGGACACTCCTACGTTGTCGATGGCAACTGCAGTTAGGCGAACGTGGCAACTAGATAAACACACATGTCAACTGTGATTCTTTGCTAGACGGCAACTGCAGTTGCGCGTACGTGGCAACCAAATAAACACACATGGCAACTGTGATTAACAATACATGGCAACTATGGTTGAACCACACATGACAACTAGGTAAACACACATGGCAACTACTGTTTGACCATATGTGGCAAGTAGTTAATCACACACAGCAACTATGGTTGGACCACACGTGGCAACTAGATAAACACACATGGCAACTACTGTTTGACCATATGTGGCCAGTAGTTAATTACACACGGCAACTATGGTTTGATTACACGCGGCAACTATCGTAAATTAGACATGGCAACTATAGTTAACTAAAACAGATAGAGTTGTCATGCTTTTACAACTACACTTGTCATCCCGAATAACTACATCTGCCAACCAGGATGGCAACTAAATCGTCGTCCCACGGTGTACCTAACGTTGCTGCGCCAGGACGTGTGGGCATTTTTGCTTCGTGCCACACGCGCGGGGTGAAGATGAGTAGTACTTATTGATGTGTGGCACGAAGTAGCCCTGCCCACACGTGTGTGCAATTCTAATATCCGCCCACACGCAGCCCGTGTGGGCTGCCTCCTGCTCACACTGCACATGATGTGTGGGCGCATGTCGAATATACCACACGTGTGGCAGTTATCTGCGTCCATTTAAAATCGAACACCTCACTTCAACAAGAGAGCTCAATGGGAAAATATTGACTAAGTAAAAATTAGGAATCCAAATCAAAATTGTCCTTGGCTGAATTAGAGGCCTTCACCCATCGGGAGCTTATTTTTAGTAGATAGGAGAATGGTGCATTAACGTTTAACTTCAATACTTGCGTTGGTTCAGATTTGGCACTTCAACCCATTTTGGCCAACGTTTTCATGCACTTACAATTTAAATTTTAGTTGAACTATATTCATTAAATATCTAGAAAAAAAGAAGACAAGAAAATAAAATGAAATAATGAAAAGATAGAAAAAATGAAGAAAAGAAAAGAACAGAAAGATAAGGAAAGAAAGAAAATGCCGAGTGCTTTATAAGGAACAGCCGGCAAAGGTTGGCCTTTTGCCGAGTGTTTTTGTATTTGTGAAGTGTAACACTAGGCAAAGTGATTAAAGCGATTCCAGTAGTGACATCCATAGAAACGCGTGATCTTCAGTTGAGATGGATTTAACAACCACCCGTGGAAATGCTAATATTTTTTCATTGCTCCCACACAACCCACCGCATGCCACCGCGTTGTGAGGATAACTAGAGTTGTCTTGCGTAGAATGCATGTCTCTAGCATGGTCCTGACATTAACCCCAATAGTATGCAGTATGAATGATCTTCCCAATCAACCATAATACTAGTAATAATGTATAGTCTCACAGTTTAAACTCATGGTACCCTGATTCAGACATTTATATCGGCCAACTGATAAGAACATGCGCTGCCCCTTATGGTTTGTGACATGCTCCTTCAACTCTCACTTTGACTGAATTGCCTTTAAAATGCGCCCCATTGCCCCGCCCTCGCCCCCTCGCCACTCATGAGACACATGCTCACCCGTAAGGTCATTTTAGTGGGAAGGATTGCTCAAAATCATTATCAGCCATTGACCGGTCTCTTGTAGGTTGAAAAACAATTCGATACCTCACTGTTTTTTTCGAGTGATTCTATTGTTTGCTACAGTGTGAAGTGGTTTCACTTAGTTTTATCCTGTTGCTATGAAGGCCTACAATTAGTACATAAGAAATGTGTTGTGACAGTGTAAACTTGTTGGATTAGCTAAAATTAGAGTTCAGATCAAATTGGGAGTTGGAGGCATCTAGAAAGTTTTATCAAGATTACCTCCATAAGCTTGTGACAAATATATTTAAGAAAGCCTAACTTTACTTCTTTTATTAATTGATAACATTTTTAAAACTCATCCATATATTAATTACTAAGGTGTAATACAATCGGTCTTTACAGAATCCGTCTGGTACACCCCGCTAAAATTAACCCATCCAAACAAGAATCAAGACGAAATTTAGAAATCTCGCGGGCCACTTTGTTCTTGTCCCTATTAATCCATGACATGTTACACTGTGGAATAAGTTGAACGACACTTAAGGCTTCCCTCTTTAAATCCACGAGAGTTGAGTTATCCAGAACATTATTAGACAAATAATTTTTCGTAAAAAATAGTTAGTCTCCAAAATGACGGTCTTATGCAAATATGCAGTGAAACTGCAATATACAATCCCACTAAACAAGCTCGCAGTTCTATTTCCTCGACATTTGAGCAGACTGGAAGTAAATACCATGAAGAAATGAGCACCGATCCCTCATGATCTCTCACCACCATGCCAACCCTTGCAAATCCTCTGCCACCATGAAGCTAGTATCCGCATATTGACCGAGAAACATGATTTTAGTTTTTTTTTCTTTGAAGGGTGGAAACAATTTTATTGTTATGTTAAAGCTGTAACATTTTTTTTATGAAGTTAAAGCCGTAACATGATCGTAATATTCAATTTCGGCCTGACTATCAGGTAAAATAATACTAGTAGAAAGCCCATTAGCCCCCTGCCCTGGGTTCAAAAGTAGAAAGCCCATTAGCCGCTATTGCGAAGAGTCAGCAGCGAAGTCGCGTCCGCGACGAAGTAGCACCGGCGCTCGCCGGAAAACCGTGTTTCAATCCGTCCGTGTCGGCGGAGGAAGGAGATCACGGAGGGTGGAGGAGAAGGTCGGTTCCTCCAATCCCTCCTTTCTTCGCCTTTTCCGTCCGTGAATCTGTCCTTGCGGGTCGATCTCGCGGCGGCCATGGAGCCGGATCTGGACATGGCGGCCATGAGAAAGAAGCTAGAGGATGCGGTGCTCGGCACCTGGCTGTGGGACAAGGAGCTGGACTCCATCGTGCAGGAACAGAAAGAGCGAGACGACGAAGGCGATTACGAGTACTACGAACCAGACGAACCGCACGAATCAGACCAAGAAGAAGAGGAGCTCCACTATGGTGGTTCTTGGGGGTACGGGTATACGTTCTACTACGAGGACGGGAACCCTTATTACGTCGCCGACATGGAGGAGAGGTGGGAGAATCAGATGCGGTTTCCTCCGACCATGTCCAGCGCCAAGAGACCGCGGGGGATCTGGGAAGGGTCCCTTCAGGTCGAGGGCCCGTGTCATCAGCTCGACCCAAGTCTGTTATCTGCGCAAAGCTTGCGTAAGTGGCCACGCTTAATTGCAATTGTGTGGTTTTTATTTTGCAAATCCACTTAGTTTTAAGAATATATGGTGACTAGATTTTATATAATTTGAACCCAAAGATTCTAGAACATCACAGCCTGACAGATTGGTGGTCAATTTCTAAACATCAAGCGCCCGTTGGTTCGTAAGTAGAATTTTTGATAGATACTGTTTGTTAGAATTTCTGTTCTTATTTTGAATTGCAGGATTGAAAATCATATGTACTTTTCTTATGGTTTTTTGGCATGCAATTCCAAACAGAAGTTTTGATTCAGTCCAATCTTATGAAAAAAATATTTGTTTTTGACAGCTGTGGCATGCACCTTATCCTTCAGGAAAATTTCTTACGTTTTTTTATGTGAATCCACTTAGTTTTGAATCCTGCAAACCAACCGAATTATCAGGCCTCAAATATGTTTGTACCGGTGGCAAAATTTTAAAAAGTTTGCCGGTATGCCTTTATTAAAAAAAGTTTGCATGCACATGCCCATTTGTAGCTCAAGCAAGTCATATTCTGTATTTCTACACCATGTCCAATGATTTGCTTGTGAACCAAGGGAAGGGAGTTCCATAAGTCATAAAAAACATACCTAAGCATATGTAAGGAGAAAAATCGAGAGAAGTCTTCCTTGGGTTCTATTCTAATATTCCCAAGTTCTAATCCGTATGACGTTATACATGTATCCACATCACAACTTTTGATATCTAATGATTTGTTTTCATATTGCCTGCAGTGCCTCCATTGCCCAGATGGGAAAACCGTTGGGTCGACAAAAGAGAGAACGAACCTTGTCGACGGGCTATCCAAGTTTTTAGTTTGAATTTATTGTCTCCTCATGATGCCGCGTTAGAGGTGTACGGTATGATTGCGTTCCGAGATGTACGTAACAACCAACTACGCAACTATATCTTTGAATACTCTAGAGACAAACCATGTAAGCTTAAGCCGGTGAGTTATGTTGTACCTTTTTCTTATTGTCTCTTTATTGAAGACTATTGAAGCAACCTGCAGGATATATGTCTAACTATACAATATACAGGGTTCTTGTAAGCTTCAACCTCTACTTAACCCGCATCAAGGCATCTATGCAGTTGGGCTTGTGCTAATTGAATATCGTTTGCTAATTAAAGACCAAGAAGGTGAAGATGATAAGGTGTTAATAGACGGATATTCGGTCTATGCTCCATCTTTCTATGCAGAATATGAAAGGCTCCATTGGCACATTAACACTGGCCACCACGGCAGCGTCGATCTAAGAATGGCTTCTATCCCAAAGGCCGTATTGGCTGTGTTGGAGTTTGAGGTGCATCATCTTGGGGACAATTTGTTTGATTCACTTACAATAACTGCGGTTTATCGTACCATGCAAGGGGGTGCTTTTTCAGTCTTCAATGGCAAGTTGAGTGTTTGCAGGCTGCCACCGGTCACAGTTTGTGTGGATTACACCAAGAATTTGACTATAGACTTGTACACGTACAACAGTCACTCAGGTGATGATAATTGCTATCCTGATGGCGTTGTTGGTGATTCGAAAATTCCTGGATATTTTCATTACGACATTGAGGATATTATGTCTGACATCGTGTGGTTTAAACCGCAGAAGAGTGGAAGCTCGACAAAATATTCAAGTAATTTGTACGGTCTTGTAATGTTAGTGAAGGTCACATGGTCTAGCTTGTGTGTACCATGTCAGTAAGATTTATATGTGCAAGGTTTGTACAGTATACTTCCATATAAAAGTGTTTTCTTAGTTAGAATTGATTAATTTAGAGTTATTTTCACTCTTTTACCCGCAAGTTTCATCGTTTGTGACATATATTACTAAATTTATACTCCATTTAAGCAAACTCGTCCCACATTTTACCCCATTTAGTATTTTCCTCAGTGTTAGTGCTGATTGGTCGTGCCACCTTTGAGGTTTCTCATTCTTTGGTTTTTGTCGCTTAGTCTTTTTTTCAGCAGCAAACCGTCCGGCGCACTGGTCCACTGCTCCTGCCACTCGCACGACCTCCGCTCCCTTCGTGAAGCCTGTTGGAGAGATTGTCGTTGCCGCCCCTCCACCTGTGGAAGTTGTTGCTCCGACGCGGGTGGACAACGGCAAGTAGGACACGAGGGAGGTGCCAACGGAGTGGGGTGGCGTGGGATGTTGCCGCCGGGCGCCACTATCTCTCTCGGTGTGCTGCTGCAGCTGCCTTGCACGCCGGTGTATCGCACACGAGCTGCTTGATGGAATGCACTCCCTTTAGCTGAGGGACAAATAGCTCTTCTCGCGGGCATACATGGTGCCTCACATTGAGGACCACCCGTACCAGTGCGCCCCCAAGGTGGCATTCCTCCCTGGTGTGCATGTGTGTTGTGTGCGAGCTCGTGGGTGTGTTGTGTATGTGCTCAATTGACCCACGGCAGCCCGAGCGCCTCGCCCATCCCCTCCCTCGTCCACACGTGGTGCCGAAGTCGATGGCTTGTCGCGAGCTTGGTGCAGTTGTTGTGCTTTCGCTGGCAAAGAGCTAAAAAGCATGGACGCGGGGTGGAAAGAGGGGGATACGCATACGTGGAAACGAGATATATAAAATAAAATAAAAATAAGCCATGTAATATAGAGTTAAGACAGAAAATTAATGAGAAAGAGATCAGAATACTGCCCCATCCATTGTCTCTTCTATCAAATGCTTGATGCTTGATTGATCCTTTTCCCGTGTCATTGCAAGTTGCATCTTCGCTCTCACCCCTGGGCAATCGATTGGCTACCAGTTGTGTCGGTCCCAGATGCAATGCTACCTAAAAACAAGCAGCCAAGTAGCAAGAATTCATCATTCAAGATTCAGCAGCACTGCAAGCATTCAAGTATTCAACTACTCAAGGGAGTAGCAGTTGGCGAGCAGCACAAGCATTCAATGAGCAAAACGTCGAAAGCTCTCTTTACATCCTTTCTAGTCAGCTCTTGACGTATTGCAAAGTGAGATCTTTTGTTACCTTTTGGATGTGGGATTGCTTTGACAAATGTGGCCCATGGAGGATTGATGCCATCCCTAAGGTTGTAAGCCATCATGTACTCACAACCATTGAACTTATAGTTGCAAGGAAGAGCTTCTCTGGCAACAAGTCTAGCAAGCAGTTGTGATCTCAGCAACACATTCATGTCATTATGAGAGCCAAGCAACCCAAAGGATGAATGTCAAATTCATATATCATCCAATGCAACAGCCTCGAGAATGATTGTTGGATTGTTGCAATGGCCTATGTACTAAACTTTCCACCCGGAAGTATAATTCTTCGATCTCCACTGCATGCAGTCAATTGATCCTAACATCCCAAACCAACCACTTTCTTCACTCGATGCCAAAAGACTCTCGGTGTCTTCATCGTTGGGTGCCCTCAAGTACTCTACCTCAAAGATATCAATCACGGTCTTGTGTATCTTCGAACAACCTCCAAGATTGTATCTTCCCCGATGGGGACATAGTCATCAATGTCATCGGTCAAACACTCGTAGGCTAGAACTCGAACAGTCGCGATACACTTCATCAAAGGGCTTGCACTTATCTCTTTGCATGCAGTCCTCCTGAGCTTGAACCAATCATCATGCTTCTCCACAAGTTTTGCAATGGTGAGAAAGAGACTTGCGTGCATTCGAAATCGGCAGAGAAAATACTTCTGCGGAAAGGTTGGATTAGGGTCAAAATAATCTATGATAATATTGGCAAGGCCTTGCACTCTATCGCGGATGAGGTGTATGTTGGAAATATGAGCAATTTACCGAATGATTTTATTAACAGAAATACTAGAAAAAGCATGGCTAGTATAGCAGTGATAAAATAAGCCATGCGATTTGACAAAGAGAAGGTAAACAGCATGTTCATATATGAACCGTAACTAAACATATCTAGAGCAGACAGTATACCAAGTTGCATATATGAAATAGAGTCTAACATATCTAGGGCAAAAACTAGAACAAGGAACTGAAGCAGAACCTCTAATAGAAAGGGGAAAAACACGTACGGACAGCAGTAGGAGCAGAGGCACTAGACTTGGGGTCGATGTCCTCCATGTTGTTGAGGAGGTTGTCGACGTCGGGGAAGTAGTCGTCGTCGGGGAAGTAGTCGTCGGAGTCCGGGGCGTCCGTGACGAAGAAGTCAGTAGTCGCGCAGAGCGCTCCCCAAAAACCTTATCACCCATCTCCCGTACATGACTCAAAAGGTGCGGTTTCAGAGGCCTACTGTCCCGACCTGCGGTGCACGCCGCAAGCCGGGATGGGGAAGATTGTAGCAGCAACGCAGTGCTCAGGAACTGTGTGGCGAGAGGAAGAGGACCTTCTGATGTGTCTGTCTGGAGAGGAGCGACCTCTCTTATATAGGCACAGGAGAGGGACGCGAACATGCTGCGACGGGGGTGAAGCAATGGAGGGAGACGAAGCGAACAGGCAGCATGCGAAGAGGTGCGCCGTTCGTATTCAGTCTCCACTATAGCAAAACGTTTCAGCTCTCGTGTGACCGTTCGTATACCCGTCGTGCGTGGCAAAAATTTAGACATCGGCTCGGCTCATTCCCGCAACCCGCGGCGCAGCGCGGCGCGTCATGACGAGGCGAGGCGAGGCGTGGCGGGCGGCGGAGCGCGCGTGGATGTCCCTCTTGTTCTCATGCTCATACATGTGGGGAAAGAACCTCCCTTATAAAGAGGTTCAACTCCCTCTAAACTAGAAATATGGGACTAAACTTTAGTTCCACCTCTTGCCTTGCACGAATGGGCTGCGTGGGCTTCTAGGATTTATTAAGAATTCTGAAACTGCTATTGGGCTAGGCCCAAATAGACAAAAATTCCAACAACCCCCACCAGATGCCAGAGGCACACAAAATTTGCCTTTGGTTCCAAAACACTGTTTTATATACCGGTACTGCAGTGGAGACTGTTAAGTTGAACTTCCACCTAGAACTCTATGCTACACTACTAAGCAACTTGAACAGTGGACTGGGCCTTGAACTACAAGTTTTCTGCGAATCTAGCTTCACACAAAGCCTTGACCGGTACGTGGCTACCGTGGGTCTTCCCCGCGGGTGGAGCTTATGCGTCATACTCCGAGACCTTTCATGAGTTTACTAGAGAGAACCCTACTCTCATAGATTGCGACGTTTTAACAATTAGACTCATATAGGTGCGTTCTTCAAAAGATGTTCTGCAGGACAACATCTCTGCTTCAAAGAGCCACTTAGAACACATTAAGATATACATCAACCTGCCATGCAGATTAGGAGAGTATTGCATCTTCATGGAGTGGTATTTTTAATAGTAAGGGTACTCTCCTCCCAGTTGACCAACAGCTTGTCTTCCACATCTAATTCACGGGATTTGCGATCACAAAGAATAGGTTACCACTGTGAACAACTCATATTGAGGGTCTCATACCCATCTCCCTCGATGAATTATCTATCACATTACGTGATAAACCCTTAGTGAAAGGATCTGCCAAATTTTTAGACGTTTGGATATAATCCAATGCAATAACTCCGGAGTTTCTCATTTTCCTAACAGACTTTAACCTTCTCTGAACGTGTCTTGATGACTTCATGTTATCCTTTGAGCTGTTCATTTTCGTGATCACAGTTTGATTGTCGCAGTTCATAAGGATACCCGGTACAGGTTTCTCAACAACCGGCAAGTCATTCAAGAGCCGGCGAAGCCAATCTGCTTCGACCGTAGCTGTATCTAGTGCTGTGAGTTCTGCTTCCATTGTTGACCTCGTTAAGATGGTCTGCTTGCAAGACTTCCAAGAAACAGCGCCACCTCCATGAGTGAATACATAACCGCTCGTGGTCTTAATTTATCTCATCAGCATCTGAGATCCAGTTTGAGTTACTATACCCTTCAAGCACCTTTGGATGCCCAGTGTAGTGAACTCCATAATTTGCAGTGCCTTTCAAATAACGCAAAACTCTCTCTAGAGCTTTCCAATGCACATCTCCTGGGTTTGAGACAAATCGGCTCAGTTTGCTAACAACAAAAGAGATGTCAGGTCTTGTAGCACTGGCTAAGTACATAAGCGAGCCAATAATATGAGAATATTTCAATTGGTCTCTAGCAATTCTTCGATTCTTTCGAAGCAATGCTACGTCTTGAGCTTGCGTTGGTTTTCCTTGAAGAGGAAAGGGTGATGCAGCAATATTAGCGTAAGTATTTCCCTCGGTTTTTGAGAACCAAGGTATCAATCCAGTAGGAGGCTCCTCAAAAGTCCCACACACCTACACAAACAAACAAAGAACTCGCAATCAATGCAATAAAGGGGTTGTCAATCCCTTCACGGCCACTTGCGAAAGTGAGATCTGATAGAGATAGTATGATAAGATAACTATATTTTTGGTATTTTATAATATAGATGCAAAAAGTAAAGATGCAAATAAAAGTAGGTTGGAAGCAAATATGATAAGAGATAGACCTGGGGGCCATAGGTTTCACTAGAGGCTTCTTTCGAGATAGCATAAGTATAACGGTGGGTGAACAAATTACTGTCGAGCAATTGATAGAAAAGCGAATAATTATGAGATTATCTAGGCATGATCATGTATATAGGCATCACTTCCGCAACAAGTAGACCGACTCCTGCCTGCATCTACTACTATTACTCCATACATCGACCGACTCCTGCCTGCATCTAGAGTATTAAGTTCACAAAGAACAGAGTAACGCATTAAGCAAGATGACATGATGTAGAGGGATAAACTCAAGCAATATGATATAGACCTCATCTTGTTATCCTCGATGGCAACAATACATTACGTGCCTTGCAACCCTTTTTGTCACTGGGTAAGGACACCACAAGATTGAACCCAAAGCTAAGCACTTCTCCCATGGCAAGACAGATCAATGTAGTAGGCCAAACCAAACTGATAATTCAAAGAGACTTGCAAAGATAACTAAATCATACATAAAAGAATTCAGAGAAGATTCAAATATTATTCATAGATAAACTTGATCATAAATACACAATTCATCGAATCTTGACAAACACACCGCAAAAAGAGATTACATCGAATAGATCTCCACAAGAGAGGGGGAGAACATTGTATTGAGATCCAAAAAGAGAGAAGAAGCCATCTAGCTAATAACTATGGACCCGTAATTCTGTGGTAAACTACTCACAACTCATCGGAGGGGCAAGGATGTTGATGTAGAAGCCCTCCATGGTCGATTCCCCCTCCGGCAGAGTGCCGGTGAAGGCTCCAAGATGAGATCTCGTGGATACAGAAGGTTACGATGGTGAAAATTGTGTTTCGTCTACTCCCTGGATGTTTTTGGGGTATGTAGGCTTATATAGGAGGAAGAAGTACGTCGGTGGATGCCCGAGGGTTCCACGAGACAGGGGGCGCGTCCTATAGGGGGGGGGGGCGCCCTCCTCTCTCGTGGCCGCCTTGGCTGCTTCTTGACTTGCACTCCAAGTCCTCTGGATCACGTTCGTTCCAAAAATCATGCCTCCGAAGGTTTCATTCTGTTTGGACTCCGTTTGATATTCCTTTTCTTCGAAATACTGAAATAGGCAAAAAAAGAAACATCAATACGGGTTGGGCCTCCGGTTAGTAGGTTAGTCCCAAAAATGATATAAATGTGTAAAATAAAGACCATAAACATCCAAAAGGGGTAATATAATAGCATGGAACAATCAAAAATTATAGATACGTTGGAGACGTATCAAGCATCCCCAAGCTTAATTCCTGCTCGTCCTTGAGTAGGTAAATGATAAAAAGAGAATTTTTGATGTGGAATGCTACCTAGCATAATTCTCAATGTAATTTTATTTATTGTGGCATCCAAATGATTCAAAATAAAAGTTCATATTGATAAAAGAAATAGTAACACTTCAAGCACACTACTCAAAGTAATCATGTCTTCTCAAAATAACATGGCAAAAGAAAGTTCATCCCTACAAAATCATATAGTTAGGATATGCTTCATTTTCGTCACACAAAGATGTTCCCAACTTCTATACCCCCGATGACAAGCCAAGCAATTGTTTCATACTTAAATAATCTCAAACTTTTTCAACCTTCACGCAATACATGAGTGTGAGCCATGGACATAGCACTATGGGTGGAATAGAATATGATGATGGGGATTGTGTGGAGAAGACAAAAAAAGAGAAGAAGGTCTCACATTGACGAGGATAATCAACGGGCTATGGAGATGCCCATTAATTGATGTCAACATGAGGAGTAGGGATTGCCATGCAACGGATGCACTAGAGCTATAAATGAATACTCAACAAAAGAAAACTAGTGGGTGTACATCCAACTTGCTTGCTCACGAAGACCTAGGGCATTTGAGGAAGCCTGAGGGAGTCCCGGATTAGGGGGTGTCCGGATGGCCGGACTATGACCTTTGGCCGGACTCCCGGACTATGAAGATACAAGATTGAAGACTTCGTCCCGTGTCCGGATAAGACTTTCCTTGGCGTGGAAGGCAAGCTTGGTGATTCGATATGAAGATCTCCTCCCGTTGTAACCGACTCTGTGTAACCCTAGCCCTCTCTGGTATCTATATAAACCGGAGAGTTTTAGTCCGTAGGACGAACAATAATCATACCGTAGGCTAGCTTCTAGGGTTTATCCTCTCCGATCTCGTGGTAGATCAACTCTTGTACTACCCATATCATCAATATTAATCAAGCAGGAGTAGGGTTTTACCTCCATCGAGAGGGCCCGAACCTGGGTAAAAACACCGTGTCCCTTGTCTCCTGTTACCATCCGCCTAGACGCACAGTTCGGGACTTCCTACCCGAGATCCGCCGGTTTTGACAAAGCCCATCGTAGGAATATACAAGCCAAGTTCTATAATGAAAAATGCCCACTAGTATGAAAAAGACAACTTATGAGGCTCACTATATGAAAAACATGGTGCTACTTTGAAGCACAATATATGAGACTGACTACATGAAGAACAAGGTGCTACTTTGAAGCACAAGTGTGGAAAAAGGGATAGTAACATTGCCCTTTTATTTATTTTCTTTTTTTGGGCCTTTCTTTTTTTCTTTGGCCTTTCCCCTTTTTTTCTTTTTGTGCAATGTTCTAATAATGATGATCATCACACTTTTATTGATTACAACATATGAATTACAATTCGAAACTAGAACAAGATATGACTCTATATGAATGCCTCCGGCGGTGTACCGGGATGGTGCAATGAATCAAGAGTGACATGTATGAAAAATAATGCATAGTGGCTTTGCCACAAATACGATGTCAACTACATGATCATGCAATGGCAATATGACAAAAGTAATGTATGTCATGAAGATGAAGAACGGAACGATGGAAAGTTGCATGGCGATATATCTCGAAATGGCTATGGAAATGCCATAATAGGTAGGTATGGTGGCTGTTTTGAGGAAGATATAAGGAGGTTTATGTGTGATAGAGCGTATCGTATCACGGGGTTTGGATGCACCGGCGAAGTTTGCACCAACTCTCAAGGTGAGAAAGGGCAATGCACGGTACCGAAGAGGCTAGCAATGGTGGAAAGGTAAAAGTGCGTATAATCCATGGACTCAACATTAGTCAAAAGAACTCATATACTTATTGCAAAAATTTAGAAGTCATCAAAAATCAAGTACTACGCACATGCTCCTAGGGGGATAGATTGGTAGGAAAAGACCATCGCTCGTCCCCGACCGCCACTCATAAGGATGTACAAGCCAGGTACACTTCATGTTTCAAATTTGTTACACAACTTTAACCATACATGCATGCTATGGGATTTGCTAACTTCAACACAAGCATTCTTTGAATTCATAATCACCCAACTAGTATGGCTTTAATATCACTACCTCCATATCTCAATTATCAAGTATCAAATTGATCATAGCAACCAATTCACTTTCTATGATAGTTTTTATTATACCCAACTTGGATGCCTACCATTCTAGGACCAATTTTATAACCATAGCAAATACCATGCTGTTCTAAAAGACTCTCAAAAAGATATAAGTGAGGCATGAGAGACTAGCAATTTCTACAAAAATAAGTCACCACCGTGCTCTAAAAGATATAAGTGAAGCACTAGAACAAAAACTATCAAGCTCAAAAGATATAAGTGAAGCACATAAAGTATTCTAGCAAATTCTAACCAAATAGGCTTCTCCCAAAAGGTGTGTACAGCAATGATGATTGTGGTAAACTAAAAAGCAAAGACTAATATAATACACGACGCTCCAAGCAAAACACATATCATGTGGCGAATAAAAATATAGCTCCAAGTAAAGTTACCAATGAACGAAGACGAAAGAGGGGATGCCTTCCCGGGGCATCTCCAAGCTTAGGCTTTTGGCTATCCTTGAATATCTTGGGGTGCCTTGGGCATCCCCAATCTTAGGCTCTTGCCACTCCTTATTCCATAGTCCATAAAAGCTTTACCCAAAACTTGAAAACTTCACAACACAAAACTCAACAGGAAATCTTATAAGCTCCGTTAGTGAAAGAAAACAAAACCACCACATAAGGTACTGTAATGAACTCATTCTTTATTTATTTTGGTGTTAAACCTACTATATTCCAACTTCTCTATGGTTTATAAACTATTTTACTAGCCATAGATGCAGCAAAATAAGCAAACAACACACGAAAAACAGAATCTGTCAAAAACAGAACAGCCTGTAGCAATCTGTAACTAACGCAAACTTCTGGAACTCTAAAAATCCTACAAAAATAGGAAGTCCTGGACAATTTGTCTATTGATCAGCAGAAAAAAGAACCAACACAAAAGCACGTTTCTGTTTTTTAGCAGAATCAAATCAACTATCATCATAGGTTATCCTATAGGTTGTACTTGGCACAAACACTAATTAAAAACACATCTAAACAGAGAGTAGATGCAAAATTTATTACTAAACAGGAACAAAAACAAAAAACACAAAGAAAATTGGGTTGCCTCCCAACTAGCACTATCGTTTAATGCCCCTAGCTAGGCATAAAAGCGAAGATAGATCTAACGAGTGCCATCTTTGGCACTAAATTCGTAAGTAGCCCGCATGATAGATTCATAAGGTAATTTGACTTTCTTTCTTGGAAAGTGCTCCATGCCTTTCTTTAATGGAAATTGGAATCTAATATTCCCTTCCTTCATATCAATAATCGCTCCAATCGTTCTAAGGAAAGGTCTACCAAGAATAATAGGGCAAGAAAGATTGCAATCTATATCAAGAACGATAAAATCCACGGGCACCAAATTTCTATTTGCAACAATGAGAACATCATTGATCCTTCCCATTGGCTTTTTAATGGTGGAATCTGCAAGGTGCAAATTTAAACAGCAATCATCAAGATCATGGAAACCTAGAACATCACATAAAGTTTTCGGAATCGTGGAAACACTAGCACCCAAATCACACAAAGCAAAACACTCATGATCTTTAATTGTAATCTTTATAGTAGGTTCCCACTCATCATTAAGTTTTCTAGGTATAGAAACTTCCAAATTAAGTTTTTCATCATAAGATTGCAACAAGGCATCAACCATATGTTTGGTAAAAGCTTTATTTTGACTATAAGCATGAGGAGAATTAACAACGGTTGCAACAAGGAAATACAACCTTCTAAAGAACAATTATCATAATCAAAATCCTTGAAATCTGAGATAGTGGGTTCAATGCTATTTAAAGTCATGACCTCTCCAATCCCACTTTTACCAAATTTAGCATCAAGATCTAAAAACTCCAAATTTTTGGGACGCCTTCTAGGTAAAGTTGGCTCATCATCAGTCCCATAATTATCAAGATTCATATTGCAAAACATAGATCTAATAGGAGATGCATCAATAACTCTAAGATCCTCATCATTATTTTCATGGAAACTAGAAGAACACGCCTTTATAAAGCTATCTTTTTTAGCACGCAATCTAGCGGTTCTTTCCTTACACTCATCAATGGAAATTCTCATTGTTGTGAGAGACTCATTGATATCATGCTTAGGAGGAGAAGATCTAATTTTAAGAGAATCAACATCAAGCGAAAGTCTATCAACGTTCCTAGCCAAATCATCAACTTTGAGCAATTTTTCTTCAAGCAAATCATTAAAATTCTTTTGAGAAATCATAAATTCTTTCACACTATTCTCAAAATCAAAGGGCATCTTATTACACTGGTAGAAAAGGGGGCAATGATCCAGGCCAGGTAAGCCCATTAGTCCCGGTTCAATCCAGAACCGGGACCAATGGGGGCATTGGACCCGGTTCGTGAGCCCCGGGGGCCGACCGGGCCACGTGGGCCATTGGTCCCGGTTCGTCTGGACCTTTTGGCCCCGGTTGGTGGGACAAACCGGGACCAATGGTCCTCGCTCCTGGCCCACCACTATTGGTCCCGGTTGGGGGCATGAACCGGGACCAAAGGCCGCCCATTAGTCCCGGTTCATACCACCAACCGGGAATTAAGGGTTGGTCCTCGTTGCGGCCAGAGTTTAGTCCCACCTCGCCAACCAAAGGGGGCTCACACCGGTTTATAAGCCCCTCCCTCTCTGCCTTGTTCAGCTCCTCTCAAAATGAAAATAGATGCCCTTATACAGGGAATTTGACCTAAATTCATACTGAATTTCTCTGAAGTTAGTAGAAATTTATTATGAATTTAGGTTGAATTTTCTCTATAAGCGCATCTATGCTCATTTTTTAAGTAAAGTTAATCACAACTATTTTTTCTTCTATTTATTTCTGAGTAGTTTTTTATATAGTTTTTTTCTGCTATATTTATTTTTTTCTATTTATTTCTGAGTGGTA